>NC_092107.1:26705183-26883790 GCF_045679555.1 Salvelinus alpinus
TATATTTTGGTGCTATAGTTTGTTTGCAAAGACTCAGAGAGGACTCAACCAAAGACTCAACAAAAACATAAACATCTGAGATGTTGGAGTATGATAGGATAAGACAGTTGTGCTATGATCATAAGGTATTAACATTAGGGTTGTGCAGTATCTAGATGTTCATACCGTCATCCAGTTTCTGCACCATACCGGGGTATACGGTATTACGGAAAGTGCACACTGGCGCTGTACTTATTATTTTTTTACGCACAAAACAATTAAGGCAACAGGGATCTTGGGGATTGAATGTCTTGGTTGTAACCAATAAGCTTGATCTTGACATCTAGCCACTTAGCTAGCAAGTTAGCTAACCAAATGCATAGCTGGAGGCCTGAGCTGGATATCATTTATTTGACTCATCTTAGATTTCTTATAGTTAGACTTAACTTATAGTTAGTTATAAGCTGTGGCGTAGCACACAACTCCCGCGAGGCGTGGGTGCCCCCAACCCTCCTCCCCCCAAAACAAGTAATATATATTTTTTAAACGGTATTGAAAATTATACCGTCGGTATTTCGAAATACCCCAGGTATACGGTATAAAACGTATATCACCCAAGCCCATAGCCACGGGAAGTAGGTTTGCTGTGGTGAAATTGCAAAATGCTAGCACCCCTTGCAGATGAGGTGTAAGAATTTTGTACTGTTGCAATAAAAAGGGTACTGAGAGATGACCGTGTCGTGGAGGAGATGACACCCAAGGTTTGTATTACATTTATTTTAATTAAATGAATGACACACATAGAGAACACAAGGATAAAACACATGCAAGACATACATACTAATGTACTAATATGACATGTAACATCAATCAAATTGAACAATGAAACAATTAAAATTATAACAATGACAGCCATTTATGACCAAGGTGATGGCATGTGCTATCCAAATCGGCCTCAAGATGCCCACAGACAACGCGCCCCACAGAATGAGCAGAACCCCAGCCCGCTATCGCCAGACAATGGAGACTAAAGTGGTGGCACACAATGCAGGAGAACTCAGTTCTTTGAAGTGGTGGATTTGTTGCAATCAGAAGTGGAGAGGAGATTTGACCAAGAAGGGCTAGGGATATCAGCAAGATGAGAGAACAATAATTGACACAGCAAAAGGAAGCACAACTCAACTGGAATCACAGTCCCTTGATTCCCTTCAACTCCCCATTAGAGTTCTCATTGGGCCTGAAAATATGAGACTGGTCCGACCCAAGCCCGGTGTGCTGAAGCCCGAGCCCTGGTCCGACATCACAGAAATTAAATGAGTCTGATAAAAAAGCCTGATTTCTAGAAAACAGAGCAGTATATTGATTTAAAATGGCGTGGAAAACTATGCAGCGAAGTGAGGAGACAAGGAAACAGCCATTAGGCCTAGAAAAAGTGCAGAGAGGAAAACTCACCTTAAATATATTTTGGTGCTATTGTTTGTTTGCAAAGACTCAAAGAGGACTCAACAACAACATAAACATCTGAGATGTTGGAGTATGATAGTATAAGACAGTTGTGCTATGATCAACTGAATGGCGAAATAATGTAATATTGTAATAAAGTAGGCTAATGCAAGTGAAGGCATGCATGTATCAAATTCTTGCTTATAATGTACAGTACCAGTCAAAAGTTTGGACACATCTCCTCATTCCAGGGTTTTTCTTTATTTTTACTATTTTCTATATACTGTTTGAGCATATCAGTTGTGTTGTGACAAGGTAGGGGTGGTATACAGAATATAGCCCTATTTGGTTAAGGACCAAGTCCATATTATGGCAAGACCACCTCAAATAAGCAAAGAGAAACGACAATCCATTACCTTTAGGCACGAAGGTCAGTCAATCCGGAAAATTGCTTCAAAGACTTCAAGTAACAGACACATCTCAACATCAACTGTTCAGAGGCGACTGTGTGAATCAGGCCTTCATGGTCGAATTGCTGCAAAGAAAACACTACTAAAGGACACTAATAATAAGAAGAGACGTGCTTGAGCCAAGAAACAAGCGTAAATTTGTCATTTGGTCTGATGAGTCCAAAGTTGAGATTTTTTGTACCAACCACCGTGTCTTTGTGAGACGCAGAGTAGGTGAACGGATGATCTCCGCATGTGTGGTTCCCACCGTGAAGCATGGAGGAGGAGGTGTGGGGGTGCTTTGCTGGTGACACTCAGTGATTTATTTAGAATTCAAGGCACACTTAACCAGCATGGCTACCACAGTATTCTGCAGCGATACGCCTTCCCATCTTGTTTGCGCTCAGTGGGGCTATCATTTGTAAATCTTGGGATGTATTTATATTTGTTTTCTCACTTGCTGTTTTTCAGCAACAGTTTTTGACAACCATCCACCTCCACAGCCACCACCAGCTATAATAACCTTAAGGTCTGTCATTGGAACTCCTTTACCCCAGCTGGGGGGTTTCGATGCCAGTAGACCCGCATAGGGCTAGACGATCTTCCCTCGGACACGACGCCATTCCTCAAACTATTTAATAAAATTCCATATTGTGTTGCGTCTTTGTTAATTCAGTTAAAGCTGTACTCGATTGAAAGGAAACTCCCAAAGTCATATTCTACCGTTATACTAATTTAAAGCAATAGTCATGTGTGGTCACCTAGATGATAATTTCAGCACCGTTTTGATTGGGACAGCACTATCGCACTGCTTTGGGACAAGCATGGGGGACTCGTATTGATAAATCAATCAATGTCAGATTTTAGCATTCACTAAATCTCAGTTTGGCTATTTGGTAACAATTAGGCTGGTAAACAATTGTTGGAAAAATTACTTGTGTCATGCACAAAGTAGATGTCCTAACCGACTTGCCAAAACTATAGTTTGTTAACAAGACATTTGTGGAGTGGTTGAAAAACAAGTTTTAATGATTCCAACCTAAGTGTATGTAAACTTCTGACTTCAACTGTAGCTTACTGTATAATGCATGTTTATGTACAGTATGATGCTCAGCAGGGTAGGGGTCAATTAAATGTTCAATTCAGGCAGTGAATTGAAATTCAGTTCATGAATTGAGAATGGCCTATTATTTTCTATGAGAATTTGTCAATTCAGCAATTGATTTACTTCACCTACTTAATTTATTCATTTGAAAATCACATTGACTTCAACCCTGATGCACAGAATTAGATTTGATTTAAGAACAGAGTAAAGCATTTGTCTGTGATATGAGTCAGGGGCGAAAGAGGAAGATAGTTTAATCAGAGGAGCTGGATATGTTCTAACCCCTGGTGATACAGTCAGTGTTTTACCATAAAGCTCTTTCCATCATCCTAGTATAGAACCAAGTGTAATTCATGCTCATCTTCTTGATCAGCAGCATGATTCATTCTATATTTTTACTTTTGCGTGCGAGTGTGTGTTTGTGTGTGCTACCAACCATGATCGATATGACGTTCTCACAAAATCAATAGATTTTCATGAAATAGGGCCTACCTTGTTGGTTTTTCCCTGACCTTAACACTAACACTGCATTTTTCATGGATATAGAAAATATTCCTAGTCCTCTCACTGTGGGTTGAAGGTGAAAACAGTTCTAATAAGGTGGCATTCTTAAGGTTTGCCGTTGCACTGAGAAATAAATGGGCAACCAGCTGAACAAATGTTGTCATCACGACCAGTCAGAGGAAATGGCTTTGAGGCACAGGAGGTCACGCATGCATGAAATGTGGTGACACATGAAAAGCTTTCAAACATAGTTCTCCTCTCTCTTAGACCATGTTCATTGCTAAAATATCAAAGGGAGTACTGAGCTGTCTCTCTCATTGTAAGTGAGTTGGAGAGTGGAGACATTGTTGAAAACAACAAGGCTAACCTAATTTTACTGCAGGGTGTGTAGTGAGGTGCTTATCAGTAGCGCTAGTGGCATCATGCAGGCAGCGCACGCCGAGCATGTGCAATTCAAATGGCTTTCCCCCTCTGTCTGTCTTTGCCCATCTTTCTCTAGGGACTGCCATGAAAAGATGGCAAGTTTCGACAGATGTAGCAGAATGGGGAGTGAACTTTGATGTATTCCTGCAGGAAGTTGGGCTGGGTTGTTTGTGTTACTTACTCTGATTAATCCATCATTAAGTGGATTTTAGACCGCTTCCCATTTCTCAACGATTCAACAAGACTGGGATTTCACGCTCCCAACTTTTGTAGTTTATCTTTGGAATAATTTACATGCTACTATAACACCCCTTCTCTCTAAGCCGATCAACTGAAACAAGACAAGCTGGAAGTGAAATTGGCCTCCTCTCTGTGTGCTATTAAAACCCCAAGGGAGATCCATGTTTTTGAGATCCTCTTAACAATCATATGCAATGGTTCTCAGATAGATTTTGCATATCATTTTGCTCGTTTTGTAATTTCAGAATTTGGCCATTCACGTCACGTTTATGATCATTTCATAGAGTGGTTAAAGGGATACTTTGGGATTTTGGCAATGACGCCCTTTACTGTATCTATTGCCATAGTCGGATGAACTCGGATACCATTTTTGTCTCTCTGCATCCAGTTTAAAGGAAGTTAGAGGTAGTTACGTGAGCCAATGCTAACTATCGTTAGCGCAATGACTAGCAGTTACCGTAGACTTCCAGTCTATGTGCTAATGCTAGTTAGAAATTGTGCTAACGCTAGTTAGCAACTACCTTTAAACCTCACACAGAGACATACAAATGGTATCCACAAGTTTCATCTGACTCTGGGGAAGTAGATAAAGGGCTTCATTGCCAAAATCAGCCGTACTGTAGGACTGTGTGTGTTTCAGCTATACTCAAATCAAACTTTATTTGTCACATGCGCCAAATACAACAAGTGTAGACCTTACCGTGAAATGCTTACTTACAAGCCCTTAACTCTTCTTGAACTGTACTGTTGGTTAAGAAAATATTTTCCAGATAAACTAAAGTAAAAAACAGTCAAAAGTAACACAATAAAATAACAATAACGAGGCTACAGTATATACAGGGGGTACAGGTACCAAGTCAATGTGCGGGTGAACAGGTTAGTCGAGGTAATTTCTACCTGTAGGTAGGAGTGACTATGCATAGATAATAAACAGTGAGTAGCAACAGTGTACAAAACAAATGGAGGGGGGGGGGGTCAATGTAATAGTCCGGTGGCCATTTTATTAGTTGTTCAGCAGTCTTATGGCTTTGGGGTAGAAGCTGTTAAGAAGCCTTTTGGTCCTAGACTTGGCGCTCCGGTTCCGCGTGCCGTGCTGTAGCAGAGGAAACGGTCTATGACTTGGGTGACGGAAGTCTCTGACAGGTGTCAGTGTGTTTCAGCCTTACTTCAGGATGGTGTTGTGTTTGTTAGCCATACTGTAGGACTGTGTGTGTGTGTGTCTCTGTATTTCTCTGTGTGTGTGTGTGTGTGTGTGTGTGTATTTCAGCCGTACTGTAGGACTGTGTGTTTTTCAGCTATATTGTAGGTGTCAGTGTGTTTCAGCCTTACTTCAGGACTGTGTGTGTTTCAGCTATACTGTAGGTGTCAGTGTGTTTCAGCCGTATTTCAGGACGGTGTGTGTTTCTTAGCCATACTGTAGGATTGTGTGTGTTTCAGCTATACTGTAGGTGTCAGTTATGGATACACCGATATTACATTTTTGTCCGATACCGATATCCAATATTTTCCTTGCCAAAAAAAACTATACCGATATTTATAATTTTAGCGGCCTTTTAAGCATTCTAGTTCAGTGAAATAGTTGAAACACACACAGAGACCAAAAAGTTATTTTGTTGACATTTACATATGTCCCCATTTACGTATGTTTACCAGTAAAACATAATCAAAACCTATTTCTTTCACTTGCTGTGCTGTTTCGTTGTTCATTTGTTCAGTCTCAACCAGGAATTCATCATGCATGTCAAGCAGTGAAATTTCAGCTCTGTCTGTCCGTGGCCTCTCTTCCTCTGTGCGCACTGTCACTGTGTCCGTTTCCATCTTGTCCAGATGTGTCTGTAACATTTCACGTAAACCCTGTTTCTTGTCTGCATCTAAGTAGCGGTCCTTGTACCTAGCATCGAGCATGGTGGCGACACAGTAAAGAGGCTCAGAGAGAATGCCACCGAATCGCTTGTTTACAGCCTCTACAGTCGTGGCCAAAAGTTTTGAGAATGACACAAATATTAATTTCCACAAAGTTTGCTGCTTCAGTGTCTTTTACATATTTTTGTCAGATGTTACTATGGAATACTGAAGTATAATTACAAGCATTTCATAAGTGTCAAAGGCTTTTATTGACAATTACATGAAGTTGATGCAAAGAGTCTATATTTGCAGTGTTGACCCTTCTTTTTCAAGACCACTGCAATCTGCTCTGGCATGCTGTCAAATAACTTCTGGGCCACATCCTGACTGATGGCAGCCCATTCTTGCATAATCAATGCTTGGAGTTTGTCAGAATTTGTGGGTTTTTGTTTGTCCACCCGCCTCTTGAGGATTGACCATAAGTTCTCAATGGGATTAAGGTCTGGAGAGTTTCCTGGCCATGGACCCAAAATATTGATGTCTTGTTCCCCGAGCCACTTAGTTATCACTTTTGCCTTATGGCAAGGTGCTCCATCATGCTGGAAAAGTCATTATTTGTCACCAAACTGTTCCTGGATGGTTGGGAGAAGTTGCTCTCGGAGGATGTGTTGGTACCATTCTTTATTCATGGCTGTGTTCTTAGGCAAAATTGTGAGTGAGCCCACTCCCTTGGCTGAGAAGCAACCCCACACATGAATGGTCTCAGGATGCTTTTACTGTTGGCATGACACAGGACTGATGGTAGCGCTCACCTTGTCTTCTCCGGACAAGCTTTTTTTCCGGATGGCCCAAACAAACGGAAAGGGGATTCATCAGAGAAAATGAATTTACCCCTGTACCTTTTGCAGAATATCAGTCTGTCCCTGATGTTTTTCCTTGAGAGAAGTTCTTGACACCAGGCCATCCTCCAAAAGTCTTCGCCTCACTGTGCGTGCAGATGCACTCACACCTGCCTGCTGCCATTCCTGAGCAAGCTCTGTACTGGTGGTGCCCCGATCCCGCAGCTGAATCAACTTTAGGAGACGGTCCTGGTGCTTGCTGGACTTTCTTGGGCGCCCTGAAGCCTTCTTCACAACAATTGAACTGCTCTCCTTGAAGTTCTTGATGATCCGATAAATGGTTGATTTAGGTGCAATCTTACTGGCAGCAATATCCTTGCCTTTGAAGCCCTTTTTGTGCAAAGCAATGATGACGGCACGTGTTTCCTTGCAAGTAACCCTGTTTGACAGAGAAAGAACAATGATTCCAAACACCACCCTCCTTTTGAAGCTTCCAGTCTGTTATTCAAACTCAATCAGCATGACAGAGTGATCTCTAGCCTTGTCCTCGTTAACACTCACACCTGTGTTAATGAGAGAATCACTGACATGATGTCAGCTGGTCCTTTTGTGGCAGGGCTGAAATGCAGTGGAAATGTCTTTTTGGGATTCAGTTAATTTGCATGGCAAAGAGGGACTGCAATTAATTGCAATTCATCTGATCATTCTTCATAACATTCTGGAGTATATGCAAATTGCCATTATACAAACTGAGGAAGCAGACTTTTTGAACATTTATATTTGTGTCATTCTCAACTTTTGGCCACGACTGTAGTAGAGTACTTTTGCAAGTTTTAACCCCACGGTCTGTGTCGGCAGTTATGTTGACCAGGCGTTTCATTGCCATGACAGAGGGTATCACGTCTGCTGCAGACGCAGTTGATTAACTTATTTCTCGAGTCAGTTGTTCGAATGGAGCTAGGAGTGTGTTCATGTTTCCAAGTCTCAAACATGGTCTCTAATGCCATTAAAATGGCAGCAGCGGTATGAGAACCAGCACATTCTTGAACATGCAATACGGCTTTCCTCAGTATGAAATCCTCGTCGACCCACTGTGCTGTCAGACTCAGCATGCTCATGGGGCTGACATCGCTGGTCCAAATGTCTGTTGTGAAGTTAATAGCAGTAGCAAGTAGCTCATGGATGTGCATTTCAACAATACTGTGTAACTCCAGTAGGGCAACAGCTGAAAAATAGCGCTCGACCAGTCGGCGAAAGCCAACATCATCCACAACAGAGAACGGTTGATTGTCAAGGGCAATGAATTACATTATCATGGTGTTAATGGATTTCACCTTTGAATGAGCTATTATAATGGGCTATTATACTGTACATGGTGTCCAGGTCAGGATAATAAAAACATGCATTTATTAAAGACAGAAAGAATGTTGGTACTTATTTATTTTGATCCAAAGCCATGAATGAGTGAGTCACTCAGCTTTATGTAGGTGCCGGCTATATGACTGTGTCATCAACTTGATAATATATAACGATATTTGAGGTTATTTTGAATTTTAAAAAATGAAAGAGAGTGATTGTAATCTGAATAAATGCCAAAATAATATTTGTAAAGGCCAAAACATTTATTTCTGTTTTTAGAGGGAGAGAAACTCTGGGCCAATTGTGCGCCGCCCATAAAGGCCAAAATATAGCCCTGCTAATAGCCATAATGGTGCTGTACAACGTGACTGTGTGTGTTTGAAAGAGTATTTTTATCATTATTTTATTAAGGAAAGCATAAAGATGCTGATGAAGAAATACAGTACTGTACAGTATATGCTTTTACATTTGGATAATAAAGCATTCAACACATTTTGAAGACAGAAGCCACCTGCATTTGTTTATTAAGCTACTATGCAGTCTGACAAGTAAACATAGCCTACAGTACATACTGTAGTAAACATGGGAAAGTGCCTAATTCCTTACATAAGGGAGAGCAGGCCATGTTCAGTCTTTCTCGGTGACCTCAAGTACTCATTAACTCTGTCTTCAATGCTTTTTGTGGTTACATCAGTCATGGACAGACACTTCTGAGACAGTATTAATGATGAACACCCGGAGGTTCACTGGTAAGCCACATTTGCCTCGGGATCCATCCCAATTGGTATTCTGTGCCCACTTGTGGTATCTCTCTTCGGTTACACATCCATGGAATAGCAGAACAGCATAACGGCCCGGGCGGCCCTTGCTGTGCCTGGTGAGCAGTTGGTCAATTTCTGTTGTCAGGAGAGGAATGGAAATGTCAGGGTGTACCGACGACCTGACGAACCCGCCAAGTATGTTGACTCTGCCTGTCGGAGGTGGAGTTCCAGAGCTCACAGGTGTGCCTGGGATGGATTGTGACTCCATCTCGTTCCTCGCCCTCTTCAACGCGTCATTCTCCACCTGACTCTCCGCCAATGCCGCCTGGCTCTGGACCAATGCATCAGCTGACGCCCGTATCTCTGCCCTCCAATAATGTTTCTCTTTCTGATGGTCTGCCTTCAATGACTCGATCTGTCTTTAAAGTTTGAATCTGATCCATGTGCACCTTCATCAGATGAGCAGAATGGTACCGCGCTGAGCCCCCATCGATTACAGTGGCCTATGATAGAAACGGTAGATCAATTAAGAATTAAAAGTGACTCCAACACACAAATGCTGCGTACACATTTGAAGAATCTAGCAAAACTAACCGTTTTCTTGGCAACCATGCGTTTTTCGACGTGGCCCGTTGTCCAGCCCTTTGTCCACTGATCTCCACGGATGGTTGTTTGCATGTTTGTAGTACACCATTTGTGTCACGATCGTCGTAATGAGGCAGAGTGGACCAAGGCGCAGCGTGATAGAAAGACATCTTCTTTATTATGAAGACGAAACAAAAAACAACAAACAGACGACCGTGAAGCTATTCAAACAAATAGTGCTGACACTAAACACTACACATAGACAATTACCCACCAAAAGCCTACTGTCTATGGCTGCCTTAAATATGGCTCCCAATCAGAGACAATGAATGACAGCTGTCTCTGATTGAGAACCATTCAGGCAACCATAGACTTACCTAGACACCTACACTCAACACAAACCCATACACTCGCCCAAAACCCCCTATACCATACAACCACCCCAGACGAGACAACTATACACAAACATCCCCCCTGTCACACCCTGACCTAACCAAAATATTACAGAAAACAAAGATAACTAAGGCCAGGGCGAGACAGTACCCCCCCCCCCCCCAAAGGTGCGGACTCTGGCCGCAAAACCTGACACAGAAGGGGAGGGTCCGGGTGGGCCTTCCTACGGCGGCGGCTCGGGTGCGGGACGTGACCCCCACTCCACCATAGTTAATACCCGCTTTGGTGGCTCTGGCAGATCCTGGCGGCTCTGGCAGATCCTGGCTGATTGGCGGCTCTGGCAGATCCTGGCTGATTGGCGGCTCTGGCAGATCCTGGCTGATTGGCGGCTCTGGCAGATCCTGGCTGATTGGCGGCTCTGGCAGATCCTGGCTGGCTGGCGGCTCTGGCAGATCCTGGCTGGCTGGCGGCTCTGGCAGATCCTGGCTGGCTGGCGGCTCTGGCAGATCCTGGCTGGCTGGCGGCTCTGGCAGATCCTGGCTGGATGACGGCTCTGGCTGGTCATGGCTGGCTGACGGCTCTGGCTGGTCATGGCTGGCGGACGGCTCTGGCTGATCCTGTCTGGCGGACGGCTCTGGCTGATCCTGTCTGGCGGAAGGCTCTGGCTGCTCCTGTCTGGCGGAAGGCTCTGGCTGCTCCTGTCTGGCGGACGGCTCTGGCTGCTCCTGACTGGCGGACGGCTCTAGCGGCTCGGGACAGACGGGCAGCTCTGACGGCTCGGGACAGAAGGGCAGCTCTGACCGCTCCGTACAGACGGGCAGCTCTGACCGCTCCGTACAGACGGGCAGCTCTGACCGCTCCGTACAGACGGGCAGCTCTGACGGCTCGGGACAGACGGGCAGCTCTGACGGCTCGGGACAGACGGGCAGCTCTGACGGCTCTGGGTAGACGGATAGCGCAGGCGGCTCTGGGCAGACGGACAGTGCAGGCGGCACTGGGCAGACGGCAGACTCTGGCCGGCTGAGGCGCACAGTAGGCCTGGTGCGTGGTACCGGAACTGGAGGTACCGGGCTGGAGACACGCACCATAGGGCGAGTGCGTGGAGGAGGAACAGGGCTCTGGAGACACACTGGAAGCCTGGTGCGTGGTGTTGGCACTGGTGGTACTGGGCTGGGGCGGGGAGGTGGCGCCGGATATACCGGACCATGCAGGCGTACTGGCTCCCTTGAGCACTGAGCCTGCCCAACCTTACCTGGTTGTATGCTCCCCGTCGCCCGACCAGTGCGGGGAGGTGGAATAACCCGCACTGGGCTGTGTAGGCGAACCGGGGACACCATGCGTAAGGCTGGTGCCATGTATGCCGGCCCGAGGAGACGCACTGGAGACCAGACGCGTTGAGCCGGCTTCATGGCACCTGGCTCAATACTCAATCTAGCCCTGCCAGTGCGGGGAGGTGGAATAACCCGCACCGGGCTATGCACACGTACAGGAGACACCATGCGCTCTTCCGCATAACACGGTGTCTGCCCGTACTCTCGCACTCCACGGTAAGCATAGGGAGTTGGCGCAGGTCTCCTACCTGACTTCGCCACACTCCCTTGTAGCCCCCCCCAAAGAAATGTTTGGGTTTTACTCGCGGGCTTCCAGCCTTGCTTCCGTGCTGCCTCCTCATATCGCCTCCTCTCGGCTTTAGCTGCCTCCAGCTCTTCACGAGGGAGGCGATATTCTCCCGGTTGTGCCCAAGGTCCCTTACCTTCCAGTATCTCCTCCCAAGTCCAAGAATCCTGTATGCGCTGCTCCTGCTGCTGCTTAACACGCTGCTTGGTCCGAGTTTGGTGGGTAATTCTGTCACGATCGTCAAAATGAGGCAGAGTGGACCAAGGCGCAGCGTGATAGAAAGACATCTTCTTTATTATGAAGACGAAAAACAAACAAACAAAAAAACAACAAACAGACGACCGTGAAGCTATTCAAACAAATAGTGCTGACACTAAACACTACACATAGACACTCTCCCAAAACCCCCTATACCATACAACCACCCCAGACGAGACAACTATACACAAACATCCCCCCTGTCACACCCTGACCTAACCAAAATATTACAGAAAACAAAGATAACTAAGGCCAGGGCGTGACAATTTGTTAAAATGTTTTATTTAACCTTTATTGAATTATCGATTTTATTACACAGTATGCCTAAACATTGATAGGCTATATAAAAAAATAAACATTTTTAAGAAAATGTACTGAAACCAAAATACCTTTTGGTTTTGCTGATCCTCTCAGCTCCGGCTCATGTTCAAGTCCTCTTGTGGTGGTCCTAACCCTGGAACGGGTAGCACCATAGAAAGAAGCTGGCTTGATGAAAACAATGTCCATTTCGTCTGTTCCCTTTGGTTGCAATGACATTTTTTTTTAGATAAACAGCTCATTTTGAATGATAACTGTTTCTAGTTATTTTATTAACTGAAGCATAAAGATGTTGATGAATAAATACTGTACTGCTGTTTTGAGTTAGAAATGTAACAGGGATGTTCACACCTGCTGTACAGTAGCTGGGCTACAAGTGTTTGAAAACCTGTTTTCAAAATGCCACCAGCTGTCCATCAGTACTGTAAATAAAAGCACAGCATATTGTTTACATCTTGTTTACGTTCTTTATTGTAACCACAATGTCACAAATCATTTGTATCTACCTTTCCAATTACTTTTAGAGTTTGGGATTAATTTGATTGATATTTATGGTGTTTCTATTCTAAGAAAAATGAAAAACCCTCTGGGTTTCTGTTAGACTGGAACGGAAAATATGGTGCTGTACAACATGACGGTCTGGAGTACAGTACTGGGCTATTTTGCTAAAGATTCCCCATGTCGTGCGTGTGAAAATAGAAATCTCATTGATTTATCAAGACCAGTCCGCACGGAGATGCTTGGGAATATGGTCACTGCAGGGGACCATGTTGTGGGTGTTTCAGGGGAAGGGGGTATATCTGACCTCCATCATCTAGGACATGACAATGGTTAATCAAATCTCCCGATTTCTGCCCATTTCTTTGCGCAGTTTTGCAGGCCTTCTCATACAGCTGCAACTGTATATGCATTCATAAATCAAGACCTTTCTTGAGTGGGCTCTGGGATGATGCAACTGTTGAGAATCTGAGTCTATGATTGTTGTGGGGGGGAAAGGGGTTGAGGGTGTGGGTGTGTGTAAATCCCACAACTGTTGTGAGGTAGCAACAGATGTTAGGGACAATATAGGATGATTCACAATAATTGTTTGCTAGTATAATAAATGCTTGCCAAAATGTAATTTTGGCAATGGCGAGACTGGTGAGAGGTAAAAATCCTTATTATATATATATATATATACAGTTTAAGTCAGAAGTTTACATACACCTTAGCCAAATACATTTAAACTCAGTTTTTCACAATTCCTGACATTTAATCCTAGTAAAAATTCCCTGTCTTAGGTCAGTTAGGATCACCACTTTATTTTAAGAATGTGAAATGTCAGAATAATAGTAGAGAGAATGATTTATTTCAGCTTTTATTTCTTTCATCACATTCCCAGTGAATCAGAAGTTTACATACACTCAATTAGTATTTGGTAGCATTGCCTTTAAATTGTTTAACTTGGGTCAAATGTTTCGGGTAGCCTTCCACAAGTTTCCCACAATAAATTGGGTGAATTTTGTCCCATTCCTCCTGACAGAGCTGGTGTAACTGAGTCAGGTTTGTTGACCTCCTTGCTTGCACATGCTTTTTCAGTTCTGCCCACAACATTTCTATAGGATTGAGGTCAGGGCTTTGTGATGGCCACTCCAATACCTTGACTTTGTTGTCCTTAAGCCCTTTTGCCAAAACTTTGGAAGTATGCTTGGGGTCATTGTCCATTTGGAAGACCCATTTGTGACCAATCTTTAACTTCCTGACTGATGTCTTGAGATGTTGCTTCAATATATCCACATAATTCTCCTCATCATGGCATCTATTTTGTGAAGTGCACCAGTCCCTCCTGCAGCAAAGCATCCCCACAACATGATGCTGCTTCGGCTTGCAGGCCTCCCCCTTTTTCCTCCAAACAAAATGATGGTGATTATGGCCAGACAGTTCTATTTTTGTTTCATCAGACCAGAGGACATTTCTCCAAAAAGTACGATCTTTGTCCCCATGTGCAGTTGCAAACCGTAGTCTGTCTTTTTTATGGTGGTTTTGGAGCAGCAGCTTCTTCCTTGCTGAGCGGCCTTTCAGGTTATGTCGATATAGGACTCGTTTTACTATGGATATAGATACTGTCACGCCCTGACCTTAGAGCCTTTTTATTTCTCTATTTGGTTAGGTCGGGGTGTGATTTGGGTGGGCATTCTAGTTTTTCTATTGCTTTGTTGGCCGGTATGGTTCCCAATCAGAGGCAGCTGTCTAACGTTGTCTCTGATTGGGGATCATACTTAGGCAGCCTTTTTTCCACCTTTAGTTTGTGGGATCTTGTTTTTGTGTGTGTGCCTATGAGCAGCCTAGAACTTAACGTTTCGTTTGTATTTGTTGGTTTTTTCGGTGTTAATTTTTAATAAAGTAAGATGTACGCCTACAACGCTGCACCTTGATCCAATCAATCTCTAAACGAGCGTGACAGATACTTTTGTACCTGTTTCCTCCAGCATCTTCACAAGGTCCTTTGCTGTTGCTCTGGGATTGAGTTGAACTTTTCGCACCAAAGTACGTTCATCTCTAGGAGACAGAACGCGTCTCCTTCCTGAGCGGTATGACGGCTGTGTGGTCCTATGGTGTTTATAGTTGCGTACTATTGTTTGTACAGATGAACGTGGCACCTTCAGGCGTTTGGAAATTGCTCCCAAGGATGAACCAGACATGTGGTTCTTGGCCGATTTTCCCTCCAATTGAGTCAAATGATGTCAATTAGCCTATCAGAAGCTTCTAAAGCCATGACATCATTTTCTGGAATTTTCCAGGCTGAACCTATTTTGTAGATGACATTGCCAAGGTCGAGGATTGGTAGGATAGTCAGTTTTACGAGGGTAAGTTTGGCAGCGTGAGTGGAGGCTTTGTTTCGAAATAGAAAGCCGATTCTAGATTTGATTTTGGATTGGAAATGTTTAATATGAATCTGGAATGAGAGTTTACAGTCTAGCCAGACACCTAGGTATTTGTAGGTGTCCACATATTATAGGTCAGAACCGTCCAGAGTAGTGATGCTAGTCACGCGGGCGGATGTGGGCAGCGAACGGTTGAAAAGCATGCATTTGGTTTTACTAGTGTTTAAGAGCAGTTGGAGGCCACAGAAGGAGTGTTGTATGGCATTGCAGCTCGTTTGGAGGCTAGTTAACACAGTGTCCAAAGAAGGGCCAGATGTATACAGAATGGTGTCGTCTGCGTAGAGGTGGATCAGGGAATCACCCACAGCCAGAGCAACATCATTGATATTTACAGAGAAAAGAGTCGGCCCGAGAATTTAACCCTGTGGTACCCCCATAGAGACTGACAGAGGTCCAGACAACAGGCCTTTGCTTTCCTGACTGACTGCGGGTATTGGTTCCTGACTTCCCTGAACAGTTGCATATCGCGGGGTCTATTCGATGCTATTGCAGTCTGCCACAGGATGTTTTTGTGTTGGTCAAGGGCAGTCAGGTCTGGAGTGAACCAAGGGCTATATCTGTTTTTCGTTCTACATTTTTTGACAGGGGCATGCTTATTTAAGATGGTGAGTAAATTACTTTTATAGATTGACCAGGCATCCTTGACTAACAGGATGAGGCCAATATCCTTCCAGGATACCCGGGCCAAGTCGATTAGAAAGGCCTGCTCGCAGAAGTGTTTTAGGGAGCGTTTGATAGTGTGGAGGGGTGGTCGTTTGACCGCAGACCCATAGTTGACGCAGGCAATGATACAGTGATCGCTGAGATCCTGATTGAAAACAGCAGAGGTGTATTTGGAGGGCAAGTTGGTCAGGATAATATCTATGAGGGTGCCCATGTTTACAGATTTAGGGTTGTACCTGGTGGGCTCCTTGATCATTTGTGTGAGATTGAGGGCATCTAGCTTAGATTGTAGGACTGCTGGGGTGTTAAGCATATCCCAGTTTAGGTCCCCTAACAGAATGAACTCTGAAGATAGATGAGGGGCAATCAATTCACATATGGTGTCCAGGGCACAGCTGGGAGCTGAGGGGGGGGGGGGGGGGTCTATAGCGGGTGGCAACTGTGAGAGACTTATTTCCCCCTTTGGCAGTTCTATCTTGATGGAAAATGTTGTAGTTGGGGATGGAAATCTCAGAATTTTTGGTGGCCTTCCTAAGCCAGGATTCAGACACGGCAAGGACATCAGGGTTGGCGGAGTGTGCTAAAGCAGTGAGTAAAACAAACTTAGGGAGGAGGCTTCTGATGTTAACATGCAGGAATCCAAGGCTTTTTCGATTACAGAAGTCAACAAATGAGAGTGCCTCGGGACACGGAGGGCCTGGATTAACCTCCACATCACCCGCGGAACAGAGGAGGAGTAGGAATAAGGGTACGGCTAAAGGCTATCAAAACTGGTCGTCTAGTGCATTGGGGACAGAGAATAAAAGGAGCAGATTTCTGGGCGTGGTAGAACAAATTCAGGGCATAATGTGCAGACGGGTATGGTGGGGTGCAGGTACAGTGGCCCTAAGCCCAGGCACTGAGTGATGATAAGAGAGGTTGCATCTCTGGACATGCTGGTTATACTGGGAGATGTCACCGCATGTGTGGAAGGTGGGACAAAGGATCTATCTGAGGCATGTAGAGTGGGACTAAGGGCTCTGCAGTAAACTAAAACAATGATAACGATCCTAAACAACAGTATACAAGGTATATTAACATTTGAGAGAGTCATAAAGCGAGGCATAAAGCAATCACAGGTGTTGATTGGGAGAGCTAGCTAAGACAACAACGGGTAAGACAACAACAGCTAATCAGTTAAGACAACAACAACAGTTAAAATGGCGATGAATGGGCAGAGAGGGTCAGTTAACTACACACAGGGCCTGAGTTCGGAGATAGGGCCGACAGATAAACAAAAAATAAACAAAGTGGGGTACCGTGATTAATGAACAGTCCAGCAGGCATCAGCTATGTAGCTGTCAAGAGAATTTTCAATCCCAATGATAATAACTATCAATCAATAGCTTTGACCAATCCAGGTTTGACCGACCAGGTTTGTAAGACCATGGGTTTAATAATAATTAGTCAAAGACTCAGCTTATGCAAAAAGATAGTACAGTTTATTCACGAGAACGCTCTAATGTCCATTATACAAAGACATCCATTTTATAGCTGCGCACATACTTCCACACAAACAGTAGGTATCCTACGCACATACTTCCACACAAACAGTAGGTGAGTTTTATCCTTCTCTATAGTTCTCAGCACTGTGTATCACTGCCCAGCCGACAGTTCCATTCCCCCGAGATTAGGGAAACCTTGAGAAGAACTCCCTATGCTATCCTAGGTTCCTCAGAGGCCTAGTTAGGTCGGTCCAAACACAGTTTAACCGTTCTCGTTTTTTTTCTTCGGCACACTCATACAAGTTCAAATCCTAAGCTACGCCTTGCTCAGACAGTCTGTGTTTTTCCACTATACAGATACATTGTTTAACCTAATTCTGACTAAAACTACACACATCATCAGATTATAATTTTATGATTGTAATCAATTTCATACAGTTATAAGGTTTCAGAGTGGAATTATTTTATCATTATCTTTCAACATATACATTATTTTATCAGTAGCCAAGTGATCTTAGGGTCCAGTGTACAGCAATAGATGGAACAGGGAAGCCGCGGTGTAGTCATTACTACGCTAGCACGCGGGAGACACAGCGTTTAAAGTTTGCAGGTCGGGGTAAGTAGAAGCGTCTGCTCCGACGTCCGACAAAGGCCGGTTGAGGGCAGAGCAGATTAAATTACGTCTGCGGACCAGTCGTGGTGGTACGGCGGGGCGCCGTGTCGACAAAGGGTTCTGGCTAGATGGCGAAAGAGGTATTGTAGTTGTAGTTATTTTGTTTGCTAGCCGGGAGATGTGCCTTACTCGTGGCTAACTGGTGCTAGCTTCGAGGCAGGGGCGTTAGCCACGATAGCCACTCGGTAGCAGCTAGCTAGCAGCAATGATCCGATGCAAAGGTCCAGAGTTTACGGCAAGTATCCGGTGGAGTAGTGGATTCTAGCCATGTTGGGGGTAGAGTCCGGGAGGCATCGGCTGAGTAGCCGGGTGATCACAGAGTAGGCCGGGAGGTGGGCCTGGCTCAGGGCTAGCTTCGGGGCTGGGTCACTCGGTGGCAGCTAGCTAGCTGTGATGATCAGGAGTAATGGTCCAGGGTTTACGGCAGGAATCCGACATTGTAGTGGAGAAAAACAGTCCGAGGCTGGCAGGTATTATCCACGCTAAAAAAATGTCTGGTGCCTGTGCAGAAGGTAAAGGCCGCTAGCAGTGCCTAACAATGACTAAATAGCTAGTAGCTAATTAGCTGGTTAGCCTCTGATGGCTAGCTTCTGATGGAGGTTCTGGCTAGGTCTAAATAATTTTTTAGGATCCGTGTCATATTGAGTGAGTATGGTTACCGGAAGGTATATTTAATTTAAATATGGAAAAGGGATTGAAAAATAAATTGAAATATATACAAAAAAGACTGAAAATACAAAAAGTAAACGAGAGGACGACAAACCACGTCCGGACTAAACAATCTTGATATCAGTAAAAACATTTAATTAATTGGTAGGTCTACCTTTACTTGTTACTTCTATTAACTTTCATTATCCTCCCTCTTCATAAGGGAGAGAAATTTGAAAATATCTTCAAGATTTGTGGATTTTATGTAATGGAATTACAAGGCAGTGTTTCTTAAATGTACACAAGGCAAATCATAACTGTTAATGTTAGTTGGCAGGGGTTTTTACTTCAACATGATTGTGTGTTGATGTATTTCTAATACCCTTTAAGATTTTTTCTGCTAGATGTTGTGTAAGAGCCCTTTTCTATCTGTTTGGTCAGAAATCAAAGCCTTTGCTTATTCCACATTTTTAGGATGGAAATTAGTTGAAAAATGTATATATATGCCTTAATTTAAAAAAAATACAGACTTAGCTTTCATTTGACACCCATTTTTACATCTTCCTATAAACACGTTGGTGCTCATGGGTCCTTTTAGATGGAAATGCCCCGAGGCTAGCTAGTAGTGCTACCTAACTTTCGCCAAATTAACCGGTGTGCGACCTTGGTAAAATTGGTTTGACATGACATTGGATAGCCTGTCTCTGGGGCTAGTTAGGGACTGTGAATAAATTACACAATGTAAATTATTTTCATGCTGCGCATCTTTTAGTTGTCTCAATGCTTTCAGTATTCGTATATGAATTTCTACAATTTATAGTTTGTTTGAGGTTTTTAATTCATTGAAATTTGGAGCTGTTGACATTTTCAAACATTGTCTCATGTACATTGTGTAATTGGCTAACTAG
Organism: Salvelinus alpinus; assembly: GCF_045679555.1. Taxonomy (NCBI): domain Eukaryota; kingdom Metazoa; phylum Chordata; class Actinopteri; order Salmoniformes; family Salmonidae; genus Salvelinus; species Salvelinus alpinus. Next base: position 26,724,602 of record NC_092107.1, read on the forward strand.
CCCCATAGGGATATCGAATGTCAAAATAAATTGACCATGGGCATTACGATCGGGTTGCGTGCAGCTGCGCACCGAATTGATGATTACTTTGATGCTGTGGGTATGTGGGCAGGATTGAAATAAACCCAACCCAAAGAAAACTGTTACGGTACCCTTCATTCCATGACATACCATTATGACCAAAAGTATCCTATTTAAAACATTTTGTTAATTTTAACACTAGAATAAAGGTTTCTGCCTCATATCGATGCTACATAGGCAGTTTTCAAAATGAGAAGTTGCTTTTTAACCGTTCACACTAAGCTCTCTTTGGGAAGCTGATTCTGTTGAGAGCTGTTTGTGCTATTTGTGTAGCCAAACCTGTTTGCGTTTATGTACGCTAAAGCGCTTAAGCTCTTAATGTTAATTATCGTTTTCTTGTCTGTTTGTCGATTAGCAGTAAGCACTCCGTGGAGCTGTGTGAGTCTCGCGTTGACTACTTTAATTTTACTCTGATCTAGCTTTACAATTCTATCCTTACATCCTTGTAAGTGCCTTGTAATAGAAAAATGATGTCTATGTTCCCTCTTTGGAAAAACAATTTCATTAAGGTTGGTGTCCCTGAGATACATTCACAGAGACACACAGAGAGAGACACACAGAGAGAGACACACAGAGAGAGACACACAGAGAGACACACACACACACACACACACACACACACACACACACACACACACACACACACACACACACACACACACACACACACACACACACACACACACACACACACACACACACATACATACATACACATACACACACAGAGTATGCTGCCTTGCACTCTACTACACCACACCAGTAAATGTATTCTTGTGCCTGTGGTGAGACATTTGTAATCTAGTTGAGGAAATTGGGCTGTTTTTGTTTTTATTCTGGTCTATTCAAATCTAATTTTCAAATCAAATTTATTTATATAGCCCTTCTTACATCAGCTAATATCTCAAAGTGCTGGACAGAAACCCAGCCTAAAACCCCAAACAGCAAGCATTGCAGGTGTAGAAGCACGGTGGCTAGGAAAAACTCCCTAGAAAGGCCAAAACCTAGGAAGAAACTTAGAGAGGAACCAGGCTACGAGGGGTGGCCAGTCCTCTTCTGGCTGTGCCGGGTGGAGATTATAACAGAACATGGCAAAGATGTTAAAATGTTCATAAATGACCAGCATGGTCAAATAATAATAATCACAGTAGTTGTCGAGGGTGCAACAAGTCAGCACCTCAGGAGTAAATGTCAGTTGGCTTTTCATAGTCGATCATTGAGTATCTCTACCGCTTCTGCGGTCTCTAGAGAGTTGAAAACAGCAGGTCTGGGACAGGTAGCACGTCCGGTGAACAGGTCAGGGTTCCATAGCCGCAGGCAGAACAGTTGAAACTGGAGCAGCAGCACGGCCAGGTGGACTGGGGACAGCAAGGAGCCAGGTAGTCCTGAGGCATGGTCCTAGGGCTCAGGTCCTCCGAGAGAGAGAGAGAAAGAGAGAATTAGAGAGAGCATACTTAAATTCACACAGGACACTGGATAACACAGGAGAAATACTCCAGATATAACAGACTGATCCTAGCCCCCCGACACAAACTACTGCAGCATAAATACTGGAGGCTGAGACAGGAGGGGTCAGGAGACACTGTGGCCCCATCCGATGATACACCCGGACAGGGCCAAACAGGCAGGATATAACCCCACCCACTTTGCCAAAGCACAGCCCCCACACCATTCAGTGTCGTTACTGGCTTATGCCTACTATAACTAGTGGCCTATTCTCGAGGCTGCATGCATACACTGTTTTAATTTGAAGAGAACCGAACCTTGTCAATAATTTAGTAAGAGATACACTGTACCATGGCCATGGATGATGTTTATTTCAGACCAGGGTTGTGTTCACTAGGCACCAAACTAAAGCCAGACTGATATATCGGTTGACCGATATTATCTGCTGATGTTGGCCTGTTTTGGCTTTTACAGATATATTGGTACCGATCTTTAACTTCTTATGGCTGCAGGGGCAGTATTGAGTAGCTTGGAGGAAGGGTCACAAAGGTCCAAGTAGCTACTTTTGTTAGCACGTTTAGTACACAAATCCAAACGCTCGTGCAGGTCCAGGCGAACGTCGGACGAAAACTTCAAAAAGGTATATTACAGGTCGAATAAACTTGTCAAACTAAGTATAGAATCAATCTTTACGATGTTGTTATCATAAATATTCAATAATGTTCCAACCGGAGAATTCCTTTGTGTCTATAGAAGTAATGGAACGCAAGGCGATATCATGTGGAATGTACATGACCAGGACCTGGCTCTCTGCCAGATCACTGACTCAGTCCCCTCTCATCCGGCTTCACATCACAGTAGAAGCTTCATTCAAGGTTCTACAGACTGTTGACATCTAGTGGAAGCCGTAGGAAGTGCAAACAGATCCATATCCTACTGTTTTCAATAGGCGATGAGTTGAAAATCGCCAACCTCAGATTTCTCACTTCCTGGTTGGATTTCTTCTCAGGTTTTAGCCTGCCATATGAGTTCTGTTATACTCACAGACATAATTCAAACAGTTCTATAAACTTCAGAGTGTTCTCCATCCAATACTACTAATAATATGCATATATTAGCATCTGGGACTGAGTAGGAGGCAGTTTACTCTGGGCATGCTTTTCATCCAATTGTGAAAATGCTGCCCCCTATCCATAAGAAGTTTTAAGGAGACGTTTATCTAAAGTTCCATGTATAATAGTTGTATCTATTATCAATGTTTATTATGAGTATTTCTGTGAATTGATGTGGCTCTCTGCAAAATTACCGCATGTTTTGGAACTACTGAACATAACACGCCAATGTAAAATTAGATTTTTGGATATTAATATTCACTTTATCGAACAAAACATACATGTATTGTGTAACATGAAGTCCTATGAGTGTCATCTGATGAAGATCATCAAAGGTTAGTGATTAATTTTATCTATATTTATTTTTGTGACAACTCTCTTTGGCTGTAAAGCCTTTTTGAAATCAGACACTGTGGCTGGATTAACGAGAATTGTATCTTTAAAATGGTGCCTAATACTTGTATGTTTGAGAAATTTGATTTATGAGATTTCTGTTGATTGAATTTGGCGCCCTGCAATTTCATTGGCTGTTGGCGAGGGGTTCCCAGACAGGTTAATAGAAAATTAACTAATTGAGTAAATGTCTACTTAAGTATCGAAAGTAAATGTAATTGCTAAAATATACTTAAGTATCAAAAGTAAAAGTATAAATCATTTCAATATCCTTATATTCAGCAAACAAGACGGCACAGTTGTCTTTATTGTTTTTTTATGGATATCCAGGAGCATACATTTAGATCTGAAGCTGTTAGTAGCCCCTACACACACACAGCAGCCTGCTAATGTCTAATTGACCAGTGTAGAAATGTATTCTCCAAACTGCTGTTTTGATCCTCAGTATTTTTTGGAAATCCTGATGCGAAGGCCCCTTTTACTTTTAATCGATAGCGTTAAAATGAGATATAGGCTCTCCATGGTCTAATTACAAACTTTCATAGATGAATGGTGGTGCACACACACCGCGTATAGTCAGCTAACGCACTTTTGTACATCGCGCTGTAACGTACAATTTACCTTATTTTTTTGAAGGTTTGTGTGGAATTTGAATCTGTTTTTTAGGGTGGGTTTTTAGGGCGGCGCTAAAGTTATCTTCAGAAGTAAACAGCAGCTTTTGAGAGTCACGATGGCTTGCAGTGATGACGCAAAAAATTCATGCATTCAGTTGTACAATTAACTAGGTTTCTCCCCTTACCCTGTTCTACACCTGATGGAAATGACACGTCACAATTTAACGTACAGCGTCAGAGGGGTCCGTTTTTTTCAACTTTTCTCCAATACTATCGGGCTATTACCATGTCAATCAACGCTTGAATAGAAACGTAGTTCACACTCCAGCTTTTGATGCCAACACAGTCGCTACAGTCCTATTAGTTTTCATTGCAGCCTCGTTTGAATGCCGCGGTTGTGCAAATTTGTACGGAATGGGGTTCATCAACAGTACTATCAGAAACCCAACACATACACACACACACACACACAGGAAAGAGCTTCCTCCCTGAGGGGACTGTTAAATATCCTGCTACGATGGGCCCCAATGATGTTTCATTAGGCAGGTTCCTCTATACTGAGCAGACCGTGAAGCCCTCGGGGCAATAGATATCTTTGGTGTACATTGCCATCAACCAGTCTAAATGGCTCGACTTGCCTAGTTAAATAAAGGGTAAATAAATAAGCAAGTGATTTCAGTGTCACGTTTTGATTTGTGATTTTTTTCTCTTTTTTTTCTCTTGTTCTTTGCAGTTCCTGTCAACATTGTCACTGGCAGCACAAGACCAGGCTCCCAGGTAAGGATACTTTTTTTGCCCCATTGCATCGTGGTGCCCCAATTATGCTAATTTGACTAATTTGACCCAATTATGCTGATTGGAATGCTTCTCATGTTTCTACCCAGTTCCCTCATCAAACCCTTTTTAAAGGTTTTGATTTCCTCAGCAATCTGAATGAAACCCCAAACTGTTCTGGTTTCTATCAACCACTTGATCAATGGCCTCCGGGTCAAATCACACTATTGCTACAAATCCATAGCCTTTTTATCTCTTCTCTCTTCTCTTTCTCGAGTATTTACCAGTGCTCTTGCTGTTCTTTTCCTCTTTTCCTTTTTTGTTTTCAATCAGTCCTGTGTACTCACCTCTCAATAAATAATGAGGGTGTTCAGTCGCTCTAATTGTTATCGGTGTGAGGGGAACTCTGACAGAAGCGCTCATGGTGGAGCTGCTTAGCTTCGCACACTCTGCTCTGAAATTTTTACACTGTTTACCTAGTGTCAGCAGTTTCTGCCTCCCACCTTCTCTGCATTCTCCCGCTCGTGTTCTCCCCCACATACGTTCACAGTTTTTATATCATATTTTTTCATCTGTCTTTTATCAGTTTAAAACAGTGCCAAGCAGAGAAAAAAGTCACCAGACGTAAAAAAAAACTACTGTGAAATCTAAAGGAAGGAGACTGTACCTAGAGACAGCGAGCGGTTGACTCTCGTTTGCATTCGCCTCCACGGCTCAAGCTGCAGTCACAGCCAACAGACAGACTTTGACCACTGGTTTAAACTTCAAGGCATTTTTATTTGACTCCAAACTTTGTGAATCCATTTCACTAACCACGTTTCCATCCACAGTTTTTATGCGAGTGAAGTCCTACCATATAAAACAAAATCACGACAGCTGTAATGGAAACAGGAAGTTATGGTACAATTTGATTAATGCCAACCGATAATTTGTTCGTTCCACATGCTGGGATCTTTTTGTGTCGATAAAATTAATTATGGAAGAAATTGAGGTGGAAAGACCTTTATGCACAAAAATGTATATATACAGTGGGGAGAACAAGTATTTGATACACTGTCGATTTTGCAGGTTTTCCTACTTACAAAGCATGTAGAGGTCTGTAATTTTTATCATAGGTACACTTCAACTGTGAGAGACAAATCCAGAAAATCACATTGTATGATTTTTAAGTAATTAATTTGCAACTTTAGATAAACTTCTCCTTAACCTGTCTAGCCCCGGCGGAACTCCTCCCACATTCCACTGAAAACGCAGAGCGCGAAATTCAAAAAATATTTTTGGGAAATATTTAACTTTCACACATTAACAAGTCCAATACAGCAAATGAAAGATAAACATCTTGTGAATCCAGTCAACATGTCCGATTTTTAAAATGTTTTACAGCGAAAACACCACGTATATTTATGTTAGCTCACCACCAAATACAAAAAATCACAGACATTTTTCACAGCACAGGTAGCTTGCACATAACCAACCAAACTAACCAAGAACCAACCAAACTAACCAAGAAACAACTTCATCAGATGACAGTCTTATAACATGTTATACAATAAATCTATGTTTTGTTTGAAAAATGTGCATATTTGAGGTATAAATCAGTTTTACATTGCAGCTACCATCACAGCTACCATCAGAAATAGCACCGAAGCAGCCAGAGTAATTATAGAGACCAACGTGAAATACCTAAATACTCATCATAAAACATTTCTGAAAAATGCATGGTGTACAGCAAATGAAAGACAAACATCTTGTGAATCCAGCCAATATTTCCGTTTTTTTAAAGTGTTTTACAGCGAAAACACAATTTAGCATTATATTAGCTTACTACAATAGCCTACCACACAACCGCATTCATTCATTCAAGGCACGTTAGCGATAGCAATAGGCACGTTAGCGATAGCGAATAAACCAGCAAAATATATTAATTTTTTCACTAACCTTCATAAACTTCATCAGATGACAGTCCTATAACATCATATTACACAATACATGTATGGTTTGTTCAAAAATGTGCATATTTAGAGCTGAAATCAGTGGTTATACATTGTGAAAACGTAGCATCTTTTTCCCAGAATGTCCGGATAAATTTCTGACACTCACCTATTCTGACCAAATAACTATTCATAAACTTTACTAAAAAATACATGTTGTATAGGAAATGATAGATACACTAGTTCTTAATGCAATCGCCGTGTTAGAATTCTAAAAATAACTTCATTACGACATGCAGCTTACGTTATAGCGAGAGAGCGCCCAAAATCTGGGCGCAAACTAAAAGTAAACATGTTCGACAGATATATGAAATAACATCATAAATGGGTCCTACTTTTGATGATCTTCCATCAGAATGTTGTACAAGGGGTCCTTTGTCCAGAACAATCGTTGTTTGGTTTTAGAATGGCATTTTTCCCTCTCGAATGAGCAAGCAAAACTAGCCAAGTGGCGCTAAGCTCTCCTTCGTCACCAAACGCAAAGAACGCAACACGCCTAAACTCCCGAAAAAAATTCAATAATCGGATAAAACTATATTGAAAAAACATACTTTACGATGATATTATCACATTTATCAAATAAAATCAAAGCCGGAGATATTAGGCGTCTATAGCGAATGCTTTTCAGAAGCCAATACTGATGACCTTTATGCGCTTCCTGAACAAAGGAATTCGGGGGTCATGTCATTCCAAGCTCTCTCTTTTGACCATAGAAATACCTAGAAACCCCATTTCACCTCTCACAGCCTATTGACATCTAGTGGAAGGCGTATGAAGTGCATGTATAGTCATAAATTTCAAGCAAAATGATAGGGAGGCCCTGGAACAGAGCCTCGATTTCAGATTTTTCACTTTCTGACAGGAAGTTCTGTTTTACTCACAGATATAATTCAAACGGTTTTAGAAACTTGAGAGTGTTTTCTATCCAATAGTAATAATAATATGCATATTGTACGAGCAAGAATAGTACGAGGCCGTTTAAATTGGGCACGATTTTTCCCCAAAGTGAAAATAGCGCCCTCTATCCTCAACAGGTTAATGCAACCGCTGTGTCAGATTTCAAAAAAACTTTACGGAAAAAGCACACCATGCAATAAGCTGAGTACGGCGCTCAGACACAAAAACAAGCTATACAGGTACCCGCCATGTTGTGTAGTCAACAGAAGTCAGAAATAGCATTATAAATATTCCCTTACCTTTGATGATCTTCATCAGAATGCACTCCCAGGAATCCCAGTTCCACAATAAATGTTTGTTTTGTTCGATAAAGTCCATCATTTATGTCCAAATACCTCCTTTTTGTTCGCGTGTTCATCCTAAAGAGGCACACTTAGTCCAGATGAAAAGTAAAAAAATTCCATTACAGTTCGTAGAAACATGTTGAAACGATGTATAGAATCAATCTTTAGGATGTTTTTAACAACCGGAGAATTCCTTTGTCTTTAGAAAGGAGAAGGAACGCAGCTACCTCTCACCTCTGCGCCTGAGTGAGCTCATGGCACTCTGCCAGACACCTGGGTGAAACAGCTCTCATTCCCTCATCCTCCACAGTAGAAGCCTGAAACAAGGTTCTAAAGACTGTTGACATCTAGTGGAAGCCTTATGAAGTGCAATATGACCCCATAGACACTGTATATTCGATAAGCAATGACTTGAAAAAAACGACAAACCTCAGTTTTTCCACTTCCTGTTTTTTTCTCAGGTTTTTGCCTGCCATATGAGTTCTGTTATACTCACAGACGTCATTCAAACAGTTTTAGAAACTTCAGAGTATTTTCTATCCAAATCTACTAATAATATGCATACCTTCTGGGCCTGAGTAGCAGGCAGTTTACTCCCGGCACCTTATTCATCCAAGCTACTCAATACTGCCCCCAGCCATAAGAAGTTAAGCCATTTTGCCACAACTTTAGAAGTATGCTTGGGGTCAATGTCCATTTAGAAGACCCATTTGCGACCAATCTTTAACTTGAGATGTCTTGAGATGTTGCTTCAATGAATCCACATAAATTTCCTGCCTCATGATGCCATCTATTTTGTGAAGTGCACCAGTCCCTCCTGCAGCAAAGCACCCCCACAACATGATTCTGCCACCCCCGTGCTTCACAGTTGGGATGGTGTTCTTCGGCTTGCAAGCCTCCCCCGTTTTCTTTCAAACAAAACGATGGTGATTATGGCCAAACAGTTCTATTTTTGTTTCATCAGACCAGAGGACATTTCTCCAAAAAGTACAATCTTTGTCCCCATGTGCAGTTGCAAACCGTAGTCTGTTTTTTAATGACGGTTTTGGAGCAGTGGCTTATTCCTTGCTGTGCGGCCTTTCAGGTTATGTTGATATAGTACTGGTTTTACTGTTTATATAGATCATTTTGGACCTGGTTCCTCCAGCATCTTCACGAGGTCCTTTGCTGTGGTTCTGGAATTGATTTGCACTTTTCGCACCAAAGTATGTTCATCTCTAGGAGACAGAACGCGTTTCCTTCCTGAGCGATTTAATGGCTGTGTGGTCCCATGGTGTTTATACTTGCATACTATTGTTTGTACAGATGAACGTGGTACCTTCAGGTGTTTGGAAATTGCTCCCAAGGGTGAATGAGACTTGTGGAGGTCAACAATTTTTTTTTCTGAGGTCTTGGCTGATTTCTTTAGATTTTCCCATGATGTCAAGCAAAGAGGCACTGAGTTTGAAGGTAGGCCTTGAACTACATCCACAGGTACACCTCCGATTGACTCAAATTATGTCAATTAGCCTATCAGAAGCTTCTAAAGCCATGAGATAATTTTCTGGAATTTCCCAAGCTGTTTAAAGGCACAGTCAACTTAGTGTATTTAAACTTCTGACCCACTGGAATTGTGATACAGTGAATTATAAATGAAATAATCTGCCTGTAAACAATTGTTGTAAAAATGACTTGTGTCATGCACAAAGTAGATGTCTTAACCGACTTGCCAAAAATATAGTGTGTTAACAAGAACTTTGTGGAGTGGTTGAAAAACAAGTTTTAATGACTCCAACCCAAGTGTATGTAAACTTCCGTCTTCAACTGTATCAAAAAATATTCCTTCTCCTTCTCTCATCAGACAGATGTTTGGGTCTTATAGCCTAAACCTATTCATTTTTGTTTTATAATGGGCACTCATTCATCTTGTGTCTAGCTGTTTTAAAAAACTTAGGCTGTGTTCCCTTCTCTTTCCATTCGATATGAACATTACTTTGGACAAGACTATGCTTTCATCGTTTTATGCATGGCTTTCTCCCGATCAGACAACTAATTATTATTATGGAGTTACATCTGAATAGCCTAAAAACACAAGGTAGCCAGGGGACTAATAATGAGAGAGAACAAATGATGTCAATAGCCTATAGAAACATTTAATTACCAGTTGAATCTGGTTTAAGGTTATTAATAAATTCCAAGGTAGAATCTCAGTTGAACATGCTTCATAATCTGTGTCCGAGAAACCGTCCCTCAATATTTTCCATTTTCCAGTACAGCACCATAACAGTTCAGTAGGACACAGAGACTGTGGACACAATAACAGGGAATTTGGACTGGCTGCTAACTAGATCAAAATTCTCAAGATTCTAAATGCATCCTGGACACATCCTGGGCTCTGTTAATTTGGGCATACCGTAGCAAAACGTTTCAAAAACATTGTGTTATGGAAAACGAAAATTCAGTGCCTTCCTGTTTCGGAAAATGTTCTTCTGTGTCATGCCTAGTGATCAAGACCCTGTATTCAGCCATGGAGAGACAACATTCACTGTTAACCTTGCTATTATAACCAGCCAGCGGATTCATCTCAATCTATAACTGCTTGCCTAATATCAGGAAGTGTTGGTGTTGGAGGTTTCCCTACAGGTTGTTTCTGACATGGTAATTCTCTTCACTTATTTTTCACTGCCCTTATTTAGTTAAATTCTTGATTGTTGTTAGACATTTAAAGCACTCTAAGTTAGTTATCCCTTAACCTGAGAAATAGGTGCTTTAGTATTGTATGGTTTCAACGGTCTCCTAACATTCTAATACACTTTGGCAAGTTGTCCCTTTCCTGTGTAAAAATTACACATTATATTTTTAATATCCATACATCATATTTTCAAAATCCCCACTCCAAGTACATACTTTCTTGTATGAACATATGAATATCTAAATTCAGAGGATTCATCCACCTTGAATAATTGAAGTTGGTGAACTCAGCTCTAACGTGACACGACAGGCTAGTGACATCACAGTAGCACCACTGCCCCAGGTGAGTGGAGGCTTTTAGATTGAATACGGGTGGGTGAGAAAAATCCATCCCTACTCTATGATCTCAAGGAGGAAAGTAGGGTGTACAGTGGGGAGAACAAGTATTTGATACACTGCCGATTTTGCAGGTTTTCCTACTTACAAAGCATGTAGAGGTCTGTCATTTTTATCATAGGTACACTTCAACTGTGAGAGACGGAATCTAAAACAAAAATCCAGAAAATCACATTGTATGATTTTTAAGTAATTAATTTGCATTTTATTGCATGACATAAGTATTTGATCACCTACCAACCAGTAAGAATTCCGGCTCTCACAGACCTGTTAGTTTTTCTTTAAGAAGCCCTCCTGTTCTCCACTCATTACCTGTATTAACTGCACCTGTTTGAACTCGTTACCTGTATAAAAGACACCTGTCCACACACTCAATCAAACAGACTCCAACCTCTCCACAATGGCCAAGACCAGAGAGCTGTGTAAGGACATCAGGGATAAATTGTAGACCTGTACAAGGCTGGGATGGGCTACAGGACAATAGCCAAGCAGCTTGGTGAGAAGGCAACAACTGTTGGCACAATTATTAGAAAATGGAAGAAGTTCAAGATGACGGTCAATCACCCTCGGTCTGGGGCTCCATGCAAGATCTCACCTCGTGGGGCATCAATGATCATGAGGAATGTGAGGGATCAGCCCAGAACTACACGGCAGGACCTGGTCAATGACCTGAAGAGAGCTGGGACCACAGTCTCAAAGAAAACCATTAGTAACACACTACGCCGTCATGGATTAAAATCCTGCAGCGCACGCAAGGTCCCCCTGCTCAAGCCAGCGCATGTCCAGGCCCGTCTGAAGTTTGCCAATGACCATCTGGATGATCCAGAGGAGGAATGGGAGAAGGTCATGTGGTCTAATGAGACAAAAATAGAGCTTTTTGCTCTAAACTCCACTCGCCGTGTTTGGAGGAATAGAAGGATGAGTACAACCCCAAGAACACCATCCCAACCGTGAAGCATGGAGGTGGAAACATCATTCTTTGGGGATGCTTTTCTGCAAAGGGGACAGGACGACTGCACCGTATTGAGGGGAGGATGGATGGGGCCATGTATCGCGAGATCTTGACCAACAACCTCCTTCCCTCAGTAAGAGCATTGAAGATGGGTCGTGGCTGGGTCTTCCAGCATGACAACGACCCGAAACACACAGCCAGGGCAACTAAGGAGTGGCTCCGTAAGAAGCATCTCAAGGTCCTGGAGTGGCCTAGCCAGTCTCCAGACCTGAACCCAATTGAAAATCTTTGGAGGGAGCCGAAAGTCCGTATTGCCCAGCGACAGCCCCGAAACCTGAAGGATCTGGAGAAGGTCTGTATGGAGGAGTGGGCCAAAATCCCTGCTGCAGTGTGTGCAAACCTGGTCAAGAACTACAGGAAACGTATGATCTCTGTAATTGCAAACTAAGGTTTCTGTACCAAATATTCAGTTCTGCTTTTCTGATGTATCAAATACTTATGTCATGCAATAAAATGCAAATTAATTACTTAAAAATCATACAATGTGATTTTCTGGATTTTTGTTTTAGATTCCTTCTCTCACAGTTGAAGTGTACCTATGATAAAAATTACAGACCTCTACATGCTTTGTAAGTAGGAAAACCTGCAAAATTGTCAGTGTATCAAATACTTGTTCTCCCCACTGTACATCCCAAATGACACCCTATTCCCTACACAGTGCACTACTTTTGACCAGAGTCCTATGGGACCTGGTCAAAAGTAGTGCACTATATAGGTAATAGGGTGCCATTTGGGATACACATTAGGTCTCAGCATCAGCAGGTCTCCTTGATTGGATAGCACGTATTAACCAGGCTCTGGAAGACGTGGCTGTCAGCTGACAGTATAATATTGAAATATTGAACTACTTTCTCTCCAAGCCTCTCCTAGATGTAATGCCCCTGATCTTTCTCAACCCCTGTAACCCTAATTATATATAGATGGCAATAAATGTATTATAGATGTATAGTATGTATGAGATGTATAGGCTGCATCCTAGAATGGCACCCTATTCCCATAGGGCTCTAGTCAAAAGTAGTGCACTATGTGCCCGTTGTAAGGAATAGTGCCATTTGAGACACAGCTGTAGCCTCTGATCCCTTTCCAGCCCTGTCTGTGCCGTGGGTGAGGGCTATACAGATAAATGTTCCCATGTCGACAGACACTGCAGATGAACAGACTAGAGTCAATCAGTCCTACATGGTGCTACTAGCCAAGTTTTGAGGCTAACATGCGATGGGTGTCAGAGTTACAGACAACCAGTCAGCCTCCATCTCTATGTCTCTATGGCTTTATCTCTCTGTATCTTCACTGCAGTAGCCAACACTCTCACTCCTCCCCCACTCTATGGATAACCACACCAGGGGAGAGAGCTTTACTGAGAGATTTATCTAAGCCTACGAGATGAGTTGAGTGGTGTGGACTCAGTTTAATGTGTTTTTTAACACCACCGGGTTCCTGGGCCCGTCCTGTCAGATAAGATTACCAGACCAGGCCTAGGCAGACAGACAGAGTGCTATCTGGGCTCCAGCCCTGGCTGGGAGCAGACTCTGGCTCCAGACACTGAGGGAAAAAAGCAAAAAGACTGGCTCGAGCTCTGTGAGCCGAGAACAATCCATCTCTGTGATAATGGCAAAAATGCTGCTAGATTTGACATCAGTGCTCTCTGCCACAGTCCATCAAATAATGGACTGTGAGAGAGATTTGCACGCCAGTGTTATGCCAACCCGCCTGTATTAGGTCTGCAGAGAGGTGCACTCCTGGAATGTGCTCTGAATGGACCGGTGTCCCCTTGGCATTAACAATGGATAGCAACTGCACACAGCCTTGATTCAGCAATACTCTGCCTGCTTGGGGGTGAAATGACCCCCCCACACTTTTGCTGAAGCCAAGCAGAGGGATATTCAGATCGCTTAATTGCTTTTCCTCAATACAGAGTCCTTTTTAAAGCCTTTACAATGGATTAGTAAAACTATTTACAGCTCTCCTAGTGACTGTTAAGGGCCAACGTTGTCTGTTAACTAAACCCTTAGATGACAATATCTACTAAGCTAACATATGGATTTTTTTTAGGACGGTCATAAAATGAATCATTTAGCCATTTCATTTAGAATTTTAGGACCCTTGTAATTATAAAAAATATATATAAATCATGATTTGATGAAACATTAAATGTGGCCTTCACTGCTATAGCCCATAGAAACGCATTGAATAACACATTTGTACATGGCAAAACAGACAGTAAAAAAAAAAACTCCTAAGCAACAAGGTTCTGAAGTGTCTATCCTATATCTGAGCGATATAAGAAAACTCTGAAAAAAATACATTTTGACCAATGTTTGGTCATGTCATTTGTGGCACATTTTACCCCCTATGCAGTTTGCAATTTTTACAGCTCGCTTCTGGGTTACCTTCAGACAACTCCCTTGAAGCTTTTCTGCATCGCAGAGCAGAACAACCAACACCTTTGTTTTCATGAGAGTCTCCCTTTTCGGATATGGTGACATATTAGTTTTTTAGCTCCAACGGTTCGGTCTGCACAGTCGGTTTTGTGAGAAGACCTCTTCCAAATGAGGAAATCCGCTACAGAGTTCAGACGAATGCCGTAAAGCTTGTGAATATCATAGAGCCAAACAACCAACATTGCATTGTTAGTGAGAGTCTAATCTTTCAATGGTGGTGACTTATGAGTTTGTAGCTCACACTTTTCGGGTTTTACAGACAACAATTTTTTTAGGATTTTCTTGTCCGGATCCTCTCGTGTTTAGAAAAAGGCCGCTTTCACAAGCCCATGTTAGTAAATGGGGGAAAACTTTATATCGGCGGAAAGAGGGGATTGAGTTGCAGCCACTATAAGAAACGGTAAGTCTCTAGCATAAACACACAGGGAGCTTTTCAATATTCTAAATGACGTCATCATGTGACTCCAGAGGGTTTAATACCGTAATACGGTCTTATTTTTAGGGGTGGGTTGTAGTTGGTTTATTGTTTTCTCTTATTGCAGTCTCACAGGATTGGGTCTTGGGGAGAACAACAGAACGACAGAGGCCACACACACACACGCGCGCGCGCACACACACACACACACACACACACACACACACACACACACACACTGTGTCCATTCAATGTATCATCGTCTTCTGATTTACTCGGTGGCAGAGCAATAATCTGCCATTCCTCTTCTGCTTTAGAGACTGTGCTGGTGCTAAAACAGAGAAAGAGCACTGTCAGCTTGTGTGTTCATGTTTTGTGTGTGTGTAGGGTTGATGGTAGAGGGGGGATCAGTGCATGTGAGACTGGGGAACAACGTGTGCACTCGTGAATGCTCTCCTATCTCTTTCGTGGGGTAACTCCCTTAACCTGTCTAGACCTCGCCAACAGCCAATGAAATTGCAGGGCGCCAAATTCAATCAGCAGAAATCTCATAATTCAAATTTCTCAAACATACAAGTATTAGACACCATTTTAAAGATAACATTCTCGTTAATCCAACCACAGTGTCCGATTTCAAAAAAGCTTTTCGGCGAAAGCAGAACATATCATTATGTTAGGTCAGCAACTAGTCACAGAAAGCATACAGCGATTTTCCAATCAAGCTGAAATAATGATCTAATTAATCACTAACCTTTGATATTCTTCATCAGATGACACTCCCGGGACAACATGTTACACAATACATGTATGTTTTGTTCGATCAAGTTCATATTTATATCCAAAACCTCAGTTTACATTTGGCTTTGCCTCCAAAACATCCCGTGAATTTGCACAGAGCCACATCAATTCACAGAAATACTCATAATAAACATTGATAAAAGATACAAGTGTTATTCACAGATTTAAATATATACTTCTCCTTAATGCAACTGCTGTGTCAGATAAAAAAAAAAAAACATGCAATAATCTGAGTACGGCGCTCAGAGACCAACACAACCCAAGAAGATATCCGCCATGTTGGAGTCAACAGCAGTCAGAAATAGCATTATAAATATTCACTTACCTTTGATGATTTTCATCAGAATGCACTCCCAGGAATCCCAGTTCCACAATAAATGTTTGATTTGTTCCATAAAGTCCATAATTTATGTCCAAATTACTCCTTTTGGTTTGCGCGTTCAGTACACAATCTAAACTCACGACGTGCGGGCAGGTCCAGGTAAGAGTTCAGACGAAAAGTCATATTACAGTACGTAGAAACATACCAAACGAAGTATAGAATCAATCTTTAGGATGTTTTTAACATAAATCTTCAATAATGTTCCAACCGGAGAATTCCTTTGTCTGTAGAAAAGCAATGGAACAGAGCTCGCTCTCACGTGAACAACGTCACGAGTTCAAGGCATTCTGGCAGACCTCAGACTCATTCCCCTCTCATTCGGCCCCATTTCACAGTAGAAGCATCAAACAAGGTTCTAAAGACTGTTGACATCTAGTGGAAGCCTTAGGAAGTGCAACACGACCCCATAGACACTGTGTATTTGATAGGCCAAGAGTTAAAAAACTACAAACCTAAGATTTCCCACTTCCTGGTTGGATTTTTCTCAGGTTTTTTCCTGCCATATGAGTTCTGTTATACTCACAGACATCATTCAAACAGTTTTAGAAACTTCAGAGTGTTTTCTATCTAAATCTGCTAATGATATGCATATCCTAGGATCTGGGCCTGAGTAGCAGGCAGTTTACTCTGGGCACGCTTTTCATCCGGACGTGAAAATACTGCCCCCTACCCCAAAGAAGTTAAACCTGTCTGAAGGTTCTCATATATTGGTTCACTTATGCTCTAAAATAAATGTCTTCATATGAGCAGAATATTGTTTATAAATTTGTTTATATGGGAAGAATATTGTATAAAATAAATTAATAAAATGTGCTGCATTCTTTGCCTTCCTTTCAGACAGAATAAATAATTAATACATTAATTAGGGTCTCCCGAGTGGCACAGCGGTCTAAGGCACTGCATCGCAGTGCTTGAGGCGTCACTACAAACCCAGGTCCGATCCCAGGCTGTGTTACAGCCGGCCTTGACCGGGAGACCAATGAGGCGGTGCACAATTGGCCCAGCGTCGTCCAGGTTAGGGGAGGGTTTGGCTGGCCGGCATCTCTTTGTCCCATCGCGCTCTAGGGACTCCTCGTGGCATATCGGGGGCCTGCAAGCTGACTTCGGTCGCCAGTTGTACGTTGTTTCCTCCGAGTTCCAGGTTACGCGAGCAGTGTGTCAAGAAGCAGCGTGGCTTGGCAGGGTCATGTTTCAGAGGACGCATGGCTCCCGACCTTCGCCTCTCCCGAGTCCGTACGGGAGTTGCAGTGATAGGACAAGACTGTAACTACCAATTGGATATCACGAATTTGGGGAGAAAAAGGGGTAAAGTACAACAAAAACATGTATATACACTACCGTTAAAGTTTGGGGTCACTTAGAAATGTACTTTATTTTTTTTTAAGCAATTTTTTTGTCCATTAAAATAACATCAAATTGATTAGAAATACAGTGTAGACATTGTTAATGTTGTAAATGACTATTGAAGCTGGAAACGACTGATTTTTAATGGAATATCTACATAGGCATACGGAGGTCCATTATCAGCAACCATCACTCCTGTGTTCCAATGGCACGTTGTGTTAGCTAATCCAAGTTTATCATTTTAAAAGGCTAATTGGTCATTAGAAAACCCTTCTGCAATTATGTTAGCACAGCTGAAAACTGTTGTGCTGATCAAAGAAGCAATAAAACTGGCCTTTTTTAGACTAGTTGAGTATCTGGAGCATCAGCATTTATGGGTTCGATTACAGGCTCAAAATGGCCAGAAAAACAAAGTACTTTCTTCTGAAACTCGTCAGTATATTCTTGTTCTGAGAAAGGAAGGCTGTTCCATGCGAGAAATTGCCAAGAAACTGAAGGTCTCGTACAACGCTGTGTACTACATCCTTCACAGAACAGCGCAAACTGGCACTAACCAGAATCGAAAGAGGAGTGGGAGGCCCCGATGCACAACTGAGCAAGAGTACAAGTACGTTAGAGTGTCTAGTTTGAGAAACAGACGCCTCAAAAGTCCTCAACTGGCAGCTTCATTAAATAGTACCCACAAAACACCAGTCTCAACGTCAACAGTGAAGAGGTGACTCGTCTCTTATTTGGGGTTCTGTGGCTGGAAACTCTGATGAACTTATCCTCTGCAGCAACTCTGTCTTCCTTTCCTGTGGCGGTCCTCATGAGAGCCAGTTTCATCATAGCGCTTGATGGTTTTTGGGACTGCACTTGAAGAAACGTTCAAAGTTCTTGACATTTTCCTGATTGACTGACCTTCATATCTTAAAATAATGGACTGTCGTTTTTCTTTGCTTATTTGAGCACAAATTAACTTTTAGCAAGGCACACCTGTTAATTTAAATGTATTCCAAGTGACTACCTCCATGAAGCTGGTTGAGAGAATGCCAAGAGTGTGCAAAGCTGTCATCAAGGCAAATGGTGGCTTCTTTGAAGAATCTCAAATATATATTATATATCAAAATATATTTTCTAATACTTTTTTGGTTAATACATGATTCCGTATGTGCTATTTCATAGTTTTGATGTCTTCACTATTATTCTACAATGTAGAAAATAGTAAAAATATTATAAAAACCCTGGAATGAGTTGGTGTGTCCAAACTTTTGACTGGCACTGTACATTAGTAAAATAAATTACGACGTGCACATATAAATGTCACCAGAGGGCGGCAGAGACCATCCTAGAAACAAGGTGTGTACAGTCCTCCTCATTTCACACCGATCGGGCCATGATTGCCTACATCATCTCTCTACTCTCTTGCAAGGCCCTGGCGTGGGCAGTGGCGGTGTGGGAACAGCAGCCACCATCCTGCAGCTCTATATTAGCCTTCACTGCTGAGCTGCGATGAGTCTTCAACCACCCAGTCGGCGGACGAGAAGCGGCCACCAGGGTTTGTCTAACTCCATCAAGGATGAATTTGCCTCTCGGGAACTGGGAGAGGACCATTGTCCCGGTTTCCTGAGCACCCCAAGCCCTCCGACTCCAGCATTGAGGAGCCCATGCAGATGGGACGCACACGTCTGAGCCCACAGGAGCGTGACAGGCACATGTGTGAAGGCTGCTGCCTCTACTGCGGAGGTCTCTTTCATGTCCGTCCTACATGCCCAGATCTGACGCGAAACGCAAGGACAAGTGGAGACCCTGATGAGCTGTGCAGTTACCCCCCCGGCTACCCAGTCACCGTCTGTCACTACCCGCAACCCTCCACTGGGACAACCGTGAGCACCATATTCAAGCCTTCGTAGACTCAGGGGCTGGAGATAATTTTTGAAATGTGAGTTTCAGGGGATTTGCGTGAAATGTCCCATCCCTCTGCAGATTCAAGCCCTCGATGGACGCCACATTGGCTCCGGTCAGGTGGAATATCAGACCAAGCCCATTCTACTGCAGGTTGGGGTGAAACACTCAGAGACTCTTAGTTTTCTTTTGATGTCTGCTCTCAAGAACCCCCTTATCCTAGGGTACCCCTGGCTAGCGCTACATAACCCGCTATTATCCTGGTCCACGGGACACCTACTAGACTGGGGTAAGGACTAAATCTCTAAGACCCCCACTAAGAGCCTCGCCGTGTCCTCCTGCATCCATTGAAGACCAAGAGTTTTCCGCTCTCCCTCCCAAATACTTCGACCTCCAGGAGGTCTTCAGTAAGAGGCAAGCCACCACCCTTCCCGCCATTCGTACATACGACTGTGCCATGGAACTCCTTCCCGGCTCCACACCTCCCCGGGGCCGTCTGTACTCCCTTTCAACCCCTGAAGCAGCAGTCATGGACAATTTACATCCGGGAGTCGCTAGAGGCAGGTTTAATTCGCCCCTCTACATCCCCAGCTGGTGCAGGCTTCTTCTTCGTGGGTAAGAAGGATGGAGGCCTGCATCCTTGCATCGATTACATAGAGCTGAACCAGATTACTATCAAGAATCGTTACCCTCTACCCCTGAGATCCGCCGCCTTGGAGTTTGCCCAAGGGGCCCAATTCTTCACCAAACTTGACTTACGCAAAACTTACAATCTTGTGAGAATCAGAGAAGGAGGTGGAAAACTGCCTTTAACACCCCTAGTGGTCACTATGAGTATTTAGTCATGCCCTTCAAATTATCGACCAGCAATCTTTCAAGCATTGGTCAATGACAATCTTAGGGATATGTTGAATCGGTTCGTCTTTGTTTACCTCGATGACATCCTGATCTTCTCCAAGACCCTTCCGGAACACATACTGCACGTCCGCCAAGTCCTGTGATGCGCCTCCTGCAGAGTCAACTATATTTCAAGATAGAGAAGTGTGAGTTCCAGGTATTCCAAGTTTCTTTCCCGGGTCACATTATCTCTACTGCAGAATGGACCCCGTTAAGGTTGAGGCCGTCGCTGACTGGCCCCGTCCCACCTCACTCAAGCAGGTCCAGTGGTCTGTTTTATACGCAACTTTGGTGCGGTGGCAGCGCCTCTTCCGGTCCTAACCCGCAAGTCCCATACCCGTTTTTGCTGGACTCTCTAGGCTGACAGGGCATTCATGGAGCTCAAGGGATGTTTCACCTCCGGACCCACCCTCGTTCATCCTGATCCTACTCGTCCCGTCGAGGCGTCCACCTCTACCACAGACACCGGAGCAGGGGCGGTACTTTCACAGCGGAACGAGGAGGACAAAAAACTGCACCCATGCGCCTTTCTCGCCAGTGGAACACAACTACGATGCAGGCAACCGGGAGCCCTTGGCAGTTATTGGAAAGCCTTCTTCTCCCTGTTGGGGGAGTCGGTGAGTCTCTCCTCTGGGTTCCACCCACAGTTGAATGGGAAAACGAAGCGGTCCGAACCAGAAGCTGGAGAAGTTTCTCCTCTGTTTTGTCTCCACCCAGGACAGCAACTGGCGAAAGTTCCTCGTCTGGATGGAGTATGCTCACAACACAGTGCCGAACTCATCCACTGGACTCTCGCCGTTTTAGTGTCAGTTTGGTTTCAGGCTCTGTCGCAGCCGGCCACGACCGGGAGACCCATGGGGCGGCGCACAATTGGCCCAGCGTCATCCGGGTTAGGGGAGGGTTTGGCCAGCAGGGATGTCCTTGTCCCATCGCACACTAGCGAGTCCTGTGGCGGACCGGGCGTAGTGCACGCTGACACGGTCGCCAGGTGCACAGTGTTGCCTCCGACACATTGGTGCTGCTGGCTTCCGGGTTAAGTGAGCATTGTGTCAACAAGCAGTGCGGCTTGGTTGGGTTGTGTTTCGGAGGATGCACGGCTCTCGACCTTCGCCTCTCCTGAGTCCGTATGGAGTTGCAGCGATGAAACAACTTTAACTACCAATTGGATACCACGAAATTGGGGAGAATCGTATCCAGCTTCCCAGGTATATAAGGGTATGTCCATCCTTCCATGTCTCCTGTTTCAAGCTTGTAAGGACCAGTCCCTGCCTCTCTGCCCCCTCGACTTGTTGATGGTCGTCCTGCTTAACTGTCCGGCTTCTGTTGGAGGCTCGTTGAGTCCGAGGTACCCTGCAGTACCTGTTGGACATAGAGGGCTTCGGACGTGGGTCCCTGCCCGGGACATCCTGGATCCAGGACTTGTTCGAGATTTCAACCAACTACGGGGTGGTCAACCTGGCTTCGCGGCTGGAGCAGCTCATAGAAGGGAGAAGGGGGGAAACTGTTATAGTTCCACCTGTCACCAGAGGGCGGCAGAGACCATCCTAGAGACAATTATGACACTCAGGTGTGTTCTATTACTCATTATGATTTCCCCTTTAAAAGACGTGTGTTTTCTGTTTCCCTTTGCAGAAGCTTGAATTGTTTTTGAGACTTAGTGTTTGTTGTTTTTGCAGGTGTACTGTGATCCTGCTGCTACAGTTTCTTAGCTCTTCTTTACCCGTCTACACCCATTCAGTATCGTTCACACCCTCTTAAGCTTTAGCCCCACCCATCTCGTTTCGCTCTCTGAGCGTTCAGAGCGCAGGCTTGACACTCTGGCCGATGATTTGTTTACCTCTGGATAATATGAAAACAGCCGAACCAGCACTGCTGGCAACAATTTCATTGTGCTTTTTTGCCGACGTTACTGACACCGGCCATATTCAATGGGTGTTGTACACTTTAGCTTAAGACATGAAGCTAGCTAGCTAGGTAAATAATGAACCTAGCTAGGTAAACAACGTGTAAGATCAAACACGTAACGTTAGCTAACGAGCCAGCCAGCTAACATTAGCTAGTTAAACAACAATGAACATAGTGTTACTACCCTGCATGAATATGCTGGGAGCTAACCAACCAGGTTCAATGTTAGCTAGCTAGCATTAGGCTCTAACTAGCAAAGTTATAGTGATTGGCACCAATAGCCTATGCAAAGTCTTTATCAATAGGCTTCCTGTTGCATTTTTCCTATATGAAAAGGAGACGGAAATATGACTGACCTGCACTTCACAAAGGAACGTGTCCAGATGACTGTGAGCTGATTGACCAGTAGGCTAGGTGTGAATGTTCTGAAAGCTTTTCTGAATACGAAACCCATCGACCCCTTATGGGCCATCAGTGGGACAAAAGTATGAGATGGTACACTATTAACTGTAGCAACACTTCATCAAATGTTCATATTAATATTTTAGGCAATGCCATATTATAATATTTTTTAATGAGCACACAAATCCCAAAATGATGTATGCAATTGCAAAATTGAATGTTTCTTATCAAAAGAGTCCCCTAACTTGCGTGAGGCAAGCAACACTGAAGCATGCATGAGAGCAACACCTGTTCCGGACGACTGTGTGATCACGCTCTCCGTAGCCGATGTGAGCAAGACCTTTAAACAGGTCAACATTCACAAAGCCGCGGGGCCAGACTGATTACCAGGACGTGTACTCAAAGAATGCGCGGACCAACTGGCAAGTGTCTTCACTGACATTTTCACCCTCTCTCTGGCCGAGTCTGAAATAAGTGCTTTGAAAGGCTGGTCATGGCGCACAACACCATCATGCCAGAAACCCAAGACCCACTCCAATTCGCGTATCGCCCCAACAGATCCACAGATGACACTATCTCAATCGCACTCCACACTGCCCTTTCCCATCTGGACAAAAGGAACACCTATGTGAGAATGCTGTTCTTTAGCTACAGCTCAGCGTTCAACACCATAGTGCCCTTAAAGCTCATCACTAAGCTAAGGACCCTGGGACTAAATACCTCCCTCTGCAACTGGATCCTGGACTTCCTGACGGGCTGCCCCCAGATGACAAGGGTAGGCAACAACACATCTGCCACGCTGATCCTCAACGCTGGGGCCCCTCGGGTGCGTGCTTAGTCCCCTCCTGTTCTCCCTGTTCACCCACGACTGCATGGCCACCCGCTACTCCAACACAATCATTAAGTTTGCTGACGACACAACAGTGGTAGGCCTGATCACCGACAACTATAAGACAGGCTATAGGGAGGAGGTCAGAGACCTGGCAGTGTGGTGCCAGGACAACAACCTCTCTGATCAATGTGTGCAAGACAAAGGGGCTGATTGTGGACTATAGGAAAAGAAGGGCCGAACAGGCCCCCATTAACATCGATGGGACTGAAGTGGAGCGGGTCGAGAGTTTCAAGTTCCTTGGTGTCCACATCACCAACAAACTATCATGGTCCAAACACACCAAGACCATTGTGAAGAGGGCACGACAACACATTTTCCCCCTCGGGAGACTGAAAAGATTTGGCATGGGTCCCCAGATCCTCAAAAGGTTCTACAGCTGCACCATTAAGAGTATCCTGACAGGTTGCATTAACGCTTGGTATGGCAACTGCTCGGCATCTGACCGGAAGGCGCTACAGAGGGTAGTGCGTATGGGGGCTAAGCTCCCTGACATCCAGGACCTACAGTTGAAGTCGGAAGTTTACATACATCTTAGCCAAATACATTTAAACAGAATTTTTCACAATTCCTGACATTTAATCCTAGTAAAAATTCCCTGTCTTAGGTCAGTTAGGATCACCACATTATTTTAAGAATGTGAAATGCCAGAATAGTTATTATTATTATTAATGATTTATTTCAGCTTTTATTTTTTTCATCACAATCCCAGTGGGTCAGAAGTTTACATACACTCAAGTAGCTTCAAGTAGCTGGTGTAACTGAGTCAGGTTTTTAGGCCTCATTGCTCGCACACACTTTTTCAGTTCTGCCCACACATTTTCTATGGGATTGAGGTCAGGGCTTTGTGATTGCCACTCCAATACCTTGACTTTGTTGTCCTTAAGACATTTTGCCACAACGTTATAAGTATGTTTGCGGTCATTGTCCATTATGAATACCCATTTGTGACCAAGATTTAAGTTCCTGACTGATGTCTTGAGATGTTGCTTCAATAAATCCACAATTTTCTTTCCTCATGCAGCCATCTATTTTGTGAAGTGCACCAGTCCCTCTTGCAGCAAAGCACCCCCACAACATGATGCTGCCACCCCCGTGCTTCACGGTTGGGATGGTGTTCTTCACCTTGCAAGCATTCCCCTTTTTCCTCCAAACATAAGGATGGTGATTATGGCCAAACAGTTATATTTTTGTTTAATCAGACCAGAGGACATTTCTCCAAAAAGTATATTTGTCCCCATGTGCAGGTTCAAACTGTAGTCTGGCATTTTTATGACGGTTTTGGAGCAGTGGCTGCTTCCTTGTTGAGCGGCCTTTCAGGTTATGTCGATATAGGACTCGTTTTTACTGTGGATATAGATACTTTTGTACCTGTTTCTTCCAGCATCTTCACAAGGTCATTTGCTGTTGTTCTGGGATTGATTTGCACTTTCGCACCAAAGTACGTTCATCTCTAGGAGACAGAACGCGTCTCCTTCCTGAGCAGTATGACGGCTGCGTGGTCCCATGTTTTTTATACTTGCATACTATTGTTTGTACAGATGAACGTGGTACCTTCAGGCATTTGGAAATTGCTCCCAAGGATGGACCAGACTTGTGGAGGTCGACAATTATTTTTCTGAGGTCTTGGTTGATTTCTTTTGATTTTCCCGTGATCTCAAGCAAAGGGGCACAGCGTTTGAAGGTAGGCCTTTGAACTACATTCACAGGTACACCTCCAGTTGACTCAAATGATGTCAATTAGCCTAATCAGAAGCTTCTAAAGCCATGACCTAATTTTCTGGAATATTCCAAGCTGTTTAACCTTTTGTCAATAGGGGGAGCTGTTAGCATTATTTTTTTTTTTACATTTCCAAATTAAACTGCCTCGTACTCAATTCTTGATCGTACAATATGCATATTATTGTTATTATTGGATAGAAAACAGTCTATAGTTTCTATAGGAGTTGAAATTTTGTCTCTGAGTGGTACAGAACAATTTCTACAGCACTTTTCATGACAGGGTTCAGATTTCAGAAATTTTTACCTCTGATCTGGGGTCTGTTTATAAGGCCACAGTGAATGCTATGAAGAAACCGACACTACCTACGTCTTCCTCTGGGTGTCTGTACGTCATCACGTTTTCAATGAAGTCTATGGGACGTTCACAGCCATTATAAATGACAAAAATGTACAGAGACCCCTCTTTCTCAACGTGCGCCTCAAGCGTGAAGGCCATCGGACCTGCCTCGTTCCAAATCGTTTTCTAACCAGCAGTATTTCTCCGGTCATGTTTTCAGTCGTTATAGTTGTTAAAAACATCATAATGTAGTGAATTTTAACCGTTTTATATCAATTTATATCCGTTTAGTGCGATTTTGAGGAATTTCTTTGTCGTGCACTCTGAAAGTTTGGACACGCTTTAGGGTGTCGGTCGTTGGTGATGGACATTTCGAAGGACAGAGGACATCTATCGACCAAAAGACGTTTATAACATAGAAAGGATACATTGCCCAAGAATATGATGGAAGATCAGCTCAAAGTAAGCAATATTTAATATGATAAACCGTGTTTCTGTCGAAATATTTTAAACGCATACATCGCCATTTTGTTTGGTATAGCTTCACTTGGCCAACCCTGTATTGAAAAGTAAGGATAATTTAAAAAATGTAAATCAGCGGTTGCATTAAGAACTAATTTGTCTTTCGATTCCTGTCAACCCTGTATTTTTTAGTCAAGTATATGATTAGCTTTTAATTAAACTAGATCACTCTGATAGATGACGTCAGACATATTGAGGCTTGATTTCCTAGTATTTTCATTGTGTAACCACGGTTTTGTATGGCTAAATATGCACCTTTTCGAACAAACTGTATATGTATGTTGTAAAATGATGTTACAGGAGTGTCATCGGAAGAATTCTGAGAAGGTTAGTGAAAAAATTAATATCTTTTGGCGGTGGTTACGTTATAGCGCTCTTTGGCTGGAATCGATGCTCTGGTAACGTTGGAACATGTAGTATGCTAACTTATCGATTTATTGTGTTTTCGCTGAAAAACGCTTAGAAAATCTGAAATATGGTCTGAAATCACAAGAACTGGGTCTTTCCATTGCTATGCTTTGTCTATTTTTATGAAATGTTTTATGATGAGTAAATTGGTCATACACGTTGCTCTATCTAGTAATTCTAGTGGATTTGTGATGGTCGGTGCAATTGTAAACTGTGATTTCTACCTGAAATATGCACTTTTTTCTAACAAAAACTATCCTATACCATGAATATGTTATCAGACTGTCATCTGATGGTTTTTTTTATAGGTTATTGGCTATCAATATCTTAGTTGAGCCGAATTGGTGATAGCACCTGAAGGAGTAAGAAACTGATGGAGTTAGAATAGTGGTGTATTTTGCTAACGTGTTTAGCTAATAGATTTACATATTTTGTCTTCCCTGTAAAACATTTTAAAAATCTGAAATGGTGGCTTTATTCACAAGATCTGTATCTTTCATCTGGTGTCTTGGACTTGTGATTTAATGATATTTAGATGCTACTATCTACTTCTGAAGCTATGCTATCTATGCTAATCAGTGTGTGGGGGGTGGGGGGTGCTCCCGGATCCGGGTTTCTGAGGCAGTAAAAGTTAAAGGCACAGTCAACTTAGTGGATGTAAACTCTGACCCACTGGAATTGTGATACAGTGATTTATAAGTGAAATAATCTGTCTGTAAACAATTGATGGAAAAATTACTTGTGTCATGCATAAAGTAGATTTCCTAACCAACTTGCCAAAATTATTGTTTGTTAACAAGACATTTGTGGAGTGGTTGAAAAACAAGTTTTAATGACTCCAATATAAGTGTATGTAAACTTCTGACTTCCACTGTATATACTAGGCGGTGTCAGAGGAAGGCCCAAAAAATTGTCAAAAACTCCAGTCACCCAAGTCATAGACTGTTCTCTCTGCAACTGCACTGCAAGCGGTACCGGAGCGCCAAGTCTAGTACCAAAAGGCTTCTTAACAGCTTCTACCCCCAAGCAATGAGACTGCTGAACAACTAAACTAATCAAATGGTCACCTGGACTATTTACATTGAACCTTCCCCCTTTGTTTTTACAATTCTGCTACTCATGGTTTATTATCTATTTATAGACACTTTATCCCTGCACATTGACTCGGTACCGGTACCCCCTGTATATAGCCTCGTTATTGTTATGTACATTTTTTTTGTTGTTGATTTTTTTAACTTAAGTTTATTTAGTAAATATTTTATTTACTCTGTTTCTTGAACTGCATTGTTGGTTAAAGGCTTGTAAGTAAGCATTTCACTGTAAGGTCTACTACACCTGTTGTACTCGCCGCATGTGACAAATACCATTTGATTTGAATTCTTCAATAGGCTATGCGTAGGGTAGTAGACCTACTTGTTGGTTGCACATTTGGTATCCAGCTGTTTAGTTAGGCCTAGTGATATTGTCAATCATTAGCTGATCCAGGAAATATTTTTTCGCAATGACAGTCAAGTGACAATCAGCTGTTGTGAAAGGCCTATAGCATACGATTCAAAAACAGCCAGTGCGGGAAAACGGTGTTTGGAAGAATGTCCAGAATATTTTGATGTCTTGTTCATTGCACCAGTGAAGACAGTTGTGATTCACATTTGATTCAATCTAATATCCCTACATTAATGTTGATTATCTGCTATTGTCTTCTTGATTTACAGCAGGGTCTAGAAGATTTAACAGAGAAAGCATCAAGGTGATTAGTTGCTTTCATATGTTTCTGTACATTGGATGGGACCCTGGCCAAGTGAAAATATGTTTTTCAACATTTTTGCAAATCTATTGAAAATGAAATACAGAAATATCTAATTTTCACAACTATTCACACCCCTGAGTAAATACCTTGTAGAAGCACCTTTGCCGGCAATTACAGCTGTGAGTCTTTTGGGGTAAGTCTCTATGAGCTTTGCACACATGGATTGTGCAAGATTTGCCCATTTATTCTTTAAAAAATTCTTCAAGCTCTGCCAAGTTGATTGTTGATCATGGCTAGACGCCATTCTCAAGTCTTCACAGGTTTTCAAGACAATTTAAGTCAAAACTGTAGCTAGGCCAATCAGGAATATTCAATGTCATCATGGTTAAGCAGACTGAACCAGGTTTTCCTCTAGGATTTTACCTGTGCTTGTAGCTGTATTCCATTTCTTTTTATCCGAAAACTCCCTAGTCCTTGCTGATGACAAGCATACCAATAACATTATGCATCCACCACCATGCTTGAAAATATGAAGAGTGGTACTCAGTGATCTTGCATTTGGCCCAAATTCAGGACGAAATGTTTTGCAGTATTACTTAATGGTGAAATCCCTGAGTCGTTTCCTTCCTCTCCGGCAACTGAAATAGGAAGGACGCCTGTATCTTTGTAGTGGCTTGGTGTATTGATACACCATCCAAAGCCTAATTAATAACTTCACCATGCTCAAAGGGATATTCAGCTTCTGCTTTTAATTTCTTTTACACATCTACCAATAGGTGCCCTTCTTTGCGAGGCATTGAAAAATCTCTTGGTCTTTGTGGTTGAATCTGTGCTTGTAATTCACTACTTGATTGAGGGACCTTACAGATAATTGTATATGTGGGGTACAGAGATGGGTAAAAAATTATGTTAATCACTATTATTGCACACAGAATGAGTCCATGCAACTTATTATGCGATTTGTTAAGCACATTTTTCCTCCTGAACTTATTTAGGTTTGCAATAACAAAGGGGTTGAATAGTTATAGACATAATAGATTTCAGATTCTTAACAAAATACAAAATGTTTTACAAATGTTTTATTTAATTGACATTATGGAGAATTGTGTGTAGATCAGTGACACAAAATCCCAATTTAATACATTTTTAATTCAGGCAGTAACACAACAAAAGTTTGGAAAAACTAGAGCTGTGAATAGTTTCTTGTTTGACGAGAACACTTACATTTGCGGAGATGAGTGGGAGAGACCGTGGACAACAGTGGATGCATCATTTGTGGCTACAATGAATGAATTAAATTGGATTTTCATGTCAAATCGCCAGTTGGAAATCCATCCCTTATGGGATTATTTGACACAAACAAACATTACAAGAATTGACTGTGATAATTCTTCTTCTGGTGTTCTCTGCAGTGTGCATCTCATAAAGA
Source organism: Salvelinus alpinus (assembly GCF_045679555.1). NCBI lineage: Eukaryota > Metazoa > Chordata > Actinopteri > Salmoniformes > Salmonidae > Salvelinus > Salvelinus alpinus. The sequence continues at coordinate 26,753,854 of NC_092107.1, forward strand.
GTGCAAAAAAATAAAAAAATATAAATGAAAATCGTAGTAAATAAGGTTATCCTAACAATTACAGTGCTTTCGGGAAGTATTCAGACCCCTTGACTTTTTCCACGTGTTGTTACGTTACAGCCTTATTCTAAAATTGATTAAATATTTTTTCCCCTCATGTAGGCCGTCATTGTAAATAAGATTTTTTCTTAACTGACATGCCTAGTTAAATTAAGGTTAAATAAAACAATCTACACACAATACCCCATAATGACAAAGCAAAAATATATATTTTTTAAATGGATTACTCAAAGACTGTGTCCTTCTACTAAAACTGTTATTTCTTATTAGTTTTTGAAGTTACAAGCCTGAAACCTTGAACATAGACTGCTGACACCCTGTGGAAGCAATAGGAATTGCATCCAGGGAGCTAAAAATTACAGTTGGTTTTTCTTTGGATTTTATCCTACCATATCTATTGTGTTATATTCTACTACATTATTTTAACATTTCTACAAACTTCAAACATTTCTTTCCAATGGTACCAATTATATGCATATCCTAGCCTCAGGGTCTGAGCTACAGGCAGTTTACTTTGGGCAAGTCATTCAGGCAGGAAATTGAGAAAAAAGGGGCCTAGCCCTAAAAATTAAATAACTTAAAATTGACAAGGTATAATTGACTTGACAACAACTATCAATGTACAAATGTAGCTTTATCAACTAGAAAAATCGAGAGGAATGTGGCTGTTTATCGAAGTTAGCTGATTCATTTAATAATCCTGCTGTTTGGAATACCCCTCATGTCTTATTAGATTCTGTGCTGGTTAGTTAATTGCTGAAAATGAAGCAAATGCCGGTGACCCGTGCGATTTGTGTTTTTTCACTGGGATATTCACAATGGTTAATCACTTTTTACAGATACAGATGCCTCCAGGCTTTTAAGAGGCAGGGGATGGGATGATAGAATATATAAGAAATATATAGGCAAATCATCTCATATAATGCAGCCTGAGGCTGGCAGCGCCTCTCCTCAGAAACCGACTACAGAGGAAGGCAGTGTGAGGATTGAGAAACCCATGGGCCTGACTGACTTAAGCTCCTGAGCCCAAATAAGCCAATGTCTTTTTATCCACCAATGGCACTGAATTAAATTAGCTCTGGATGTGGTCTTGTGTTCCGATGCATAAGTAAGCCTTTCACTCTGATTATACCCAAATCTGACAACACAAGGTACATGCAAGTGAACAAGCATCTAGAAGATTTGTAATTCTCTCGCTCCCACCCGCTCGTCTTCAATCTTAGCCTCCTGTTATTAAAATGTCTCTGCTAGATACAGTACTTGTCAGAAACTCCTATTAAAGTTTGATGAATATTGGAAGGAAGGGAATAGGGAGAAGCTAGTGACAGATGACTAAGAGAGAGGTGCTGTTGTGACAGGTGTCAGGCAGGGGGAGGACATCTCTTTCTATGAGCTAAATGACCATCGCTAGTCGTTCTAATGGTTCCAAGTGGTCATCTCCTGAGGGAGGTTAATAGATGGATTTCCTCCGATGGCTCCATTCACTGTCCCCACCCCTCCGCTTGTCTCCCCGGTGATGCCAAAAAAAAGTGCCACATCTGCCTCACTGTGAATTTACGACTTGTTTAAATTGTGCTGCTTTCCAAAGGGGCCTGCCGAGCCCAGGAGTGGAGTAATTGTTAGTCTAGAGGTAGTCATAAATCCCCCAAAAATATTTCTATCTCCCCTCCTCATTATCTATTAATAACGCTGTGCTCTTGCTGCAGAGTTCCTGAGATTTGCCAGAACTGTAGGCTATACAGTCTTCCTTCCTCCCCAAAGACTGAGACCTGTCTTCTTCTGAAAGATGCGAGGTGAAAAGACATCTCTTCAATGCTGTGATTGATTTCCTCATTCCTCCATGGTCTGTTGCAGGCAGCTACAGGCACTTGACAGCCACGATGGAGGAACTGCTCTCTAATTGAGCCGAGTGCTTGGAGCGAAGGATGCTACAGGCACTAAAAAACCCACACAATTAGGAACTACTAATGACATGGCGAATCGGCCATTATTCCTCCCAATAACCCAGAGAGGTTTTTACATTTACTGTAGCATCGCTAAACAACAGTACATGAGTAACACACTTTAGGCTATACAAGTTGAGGAAGGGTAGTGGCAGCATCATGCTGTGGAAGACTAGTCAGGATCGAGGGAAAGATGAACGGAGCTAAGTACTGAGAGATCCTTGATGAAAACCTGCTCCAGAGCACTCAGACTGGGGCAAAGGTTCACCTTCCAACAGGACAACGACCCTAAGCACACAGCCAAAACAGCGCAGTAGAGGCTTCGAGACAAGTCTCTGAATGTCCTTGAGTGGCCTAGCCAGAGCCTGGACTTGAACCCCATCGAACATCTCTGGAGAGACCTGAAAATAGCTGTGCAGCATCGCTTCCCATCCAACCTGACAGAGCTTAAGAGGAGCTGCAGAGAATAATGGGAAAAACTCCCCAAATACAGGTGTGCCAAGCCTGTAGCGACATACCCAAGAGGACTCAAGGTTGAAATCGCTGGCAAAGGTGCTTCAACAAAGTACTGAGTAAAGGGTCTGAATACTTACTGTACTGTATGTAAATGTCATATTTCAGTTTTTTTTGTTGAATATATTTTCAAAAATGTTTAAAAGCCTGTTTTTTCTTTGCCATTATAGGCTATTGTGTGTAGATTGTGTAGAACAATTTAATCAATTGTAGAATCAGGCTGTAATGTAACAAAATGTGGAAAAAGTCAAGGGGTCTGAATACTTTATGAATGCACTGTGTTGTACATAGGCTGGTCATCTAGGTTTGTACCTGTAGCCTTTCCATCACCATGAAGAAAAACAATGACCAATACAGTAATTAAGTACATTGAGACATCAAGTGGTTTGTGATGATCTGGCTCAGTTGGTTGAGCATGGCACTTGCAACGCTTAGGCTTGTGGGGTTGATTTCCACGGGGGACCAATATGAAAATGTATGCATTCACTACTGTAAATTGTTCTGGATGAGAGCGTCTACTAAAGTGTAAAAATAATTAATAGACCGTTTCAGTTTTCACATAGCAATAAGTTGCATTTGCAAAGTATTTCAAGAAACTGGAAAACATATACTGTATACAGCAAGTATTTTTATATTCCACAAGTTAACAGATTTAGTGTTTTGTACAGATAATTATCAAACTCAAGTTACAAATGCTGGTAAACACTGAAATACAAATGCATTTAGTTTACTTTTTTTCACAAAAGTAGTACAGTGGGCCTTTACTAGTTCTGTATTAGCGGACCATGTAGACGTCTTCGGCGTGGGCAATGTTTTTTTTTGTTCTGCATCGCACCCCTGTCGGCGGCAGCAGTGCAGCACCCCCACCCCCAAATGACTTCCTGCGGCTATGGCTGAGTGTGTTTACATTCTGTTTTGCTGAATCCTCCCCTGAGACTGCTAAAATATAACTATTCCTTCTCCAGTAGTTGTTACATTTCTTTGACACAATGCAGTGAAATTAGGGGTGTGTTAATACTGGGATGGTGGGACTGTCACATGAAATGAAGTGTTTGGAGCTGCTGGTTTGTTTTGTTACATTCACTTGAAAAGTAAACCGTGCCACTAAGCCTTCTAATAAGTCTCTCTCTCTCTCGCTCTCTCTCTCTCTCTTCTCAGAACCAGGATTCAGAGGAAGTCCTCTATGACAGCCAGCTAGGTGAGTCTCATTGATTATTCTCCATGCATCCAGAAATGGTTCAATAGAAAGGACCACTTTTAAAGGTCCAGAAAGTAGGAATTTATTCAGCTGTTTGCTAATCTAATCTTCTGAAATGTCTCACTTGATTAAACAAATATTGCAGACCGTATGATTGCACTGTACAATACCCTCTTACTTGTTGTTATACGACAATGTACAAAACAAAATTGAAACAACGGAACTGCCCACTTCCTGATTTGAGGATCGCATAAATATGTCACAGAACAGACATTGCTTTCTATGACCATGACGATTCAATAAAACAAACATATTTGCAGAAAAGCTCGGCCTGAACTCTTTCTTTGCAAAATGTACATACTGCACGTTTAACGAGTACTTTCACATGCGCACAACTAATTTGATATTAAACTGATTATGGCAGTAGGCCGAGTATGAAGATATTAATGTTAACACCTTGCTCTGCTTGTCTTAATCGACGTAAGGTTAAAATCGAAGGTTATCTGAGCAGTCTTTCGAATGATTAGAACATGTGCTTAATCGGCGTTCCAGCTTAATCGGCGTTACAGCTTAATCGGCGTTCCAGCTGTGTATTTGACCTGCGCATGTGACAAGCGCAAGCCTCCCTCTTACAATGCATTCGGAAACTATTCAGCCCCATTCACTTTTCCCACATTTTGTTACGTTACAGCCTTATTCTAAAATGGGTTACATTTAAAACAATTCTCATAAATCTACACATAGTACCACATAATGAGTAAGAAAAACAGGTTTGTATAATTTGGTCAATTATATTAGAAATAAATACATTATTTACATAAGTATTCAGACCCTTTGCTAAGAGACTTGAAATCGAGCTCAGGTGCCTCCTGTTTTACCATTGATCATCCTTGAGATGTTTCTACAACTTGATTGGACATGATTTGAAAAGGCACACACCTGTTTATATATGTCTAAATAATCCCACATTTGACAGTGCATGTCAGAGCAAAACAAGCCATGAGGTCGAAGGAATTGTCCGTAGAGCACCCGAGACAGGATTGTGTCGATGGTACAGATCTGGGGAAAGGTACCAAACATTGTCTGCAGCATTGAATGTCCCCAAGAACACAGTGGCCTATTCCATAGTCGCTGACAGAACAGTTGAAACTGGAGCAGCAGCACGACCAGGTGTACTGGGGAGAGCAAGGAGTCATCAGGCCAGGTAGTCCTGAGGTGTGGTCCTAGGGCTCAGGGAGCATACTTAAATTCACACAGGACACCGGATAAGACAGGAGAAATACTCCAGATATAACAGACTGACCCTAGCCCCCCGACACATAAATTATTGCAGCATAACGTCCATTGCTCTTGTTTCTTGGCCCAGGCAAGTCTCTTCATCTTATTGGTGTCCTTTAGTAGTGGTTTCTTTGCAGCAATTCCATGAAGGCTTGATTCACGCAGTCTCGTCTGAACAGTTGATGTTGAGATGTGTCTGTTATTTGAACTCTGTGAAGCATTTATTTGGGCTTAAGTCTGAGGTGCAGTTAACTCTAATGAACTTAGCAGAGGTAACTCTGGGTCTTCCTTTCCTGTGGCGGTCCTCATGAGAGCCAGTTTCATCGTAGTGCTTGATGGTTTTTGCGACGGCACTTGAAGAAACTTTCAAAGTTCTTGAAATGTTCTGCTTTGACTGACCTTCATGTCTTAAAGTAATGATGGACTGTCATTTCTCTTTGCTTATTTAAGCTGTACATACCATAATATGGATTTAGTCTTTTACCCAATCTTCTGTATACCCCCTACCTTGTCACAACACAACTGATTGGCTCAAACAAATTAAGAAATTCCACAAATTTAACTTTTAACAAGGCACACCTGTTAAAACTTCTTATGGCTGCAATCCCGTTAACGGGATGATATGACAACAGCCAGTGAAAGTGCAGGGAGCCAAATTCAAACAGAAATCTCATAATTACAATTCCTCAAACATACATGTATCTTATACAATTTTAAAGGTAATCTTGTTGTTAATCACACCAAAGTGTCCGATTTCAAATAGGCTTTACAGCGAAACACCACAAACGATTATGTTAGGTCACCGCAAAATCACAGAAAAACACAGCAATTTTTCAGCCAAAGACAGGAGTCACAAAAAGCAGAAATAGAGATAAAATGAATCACTACCCTTTGATTATCTTCATCAGATGACACTCATAGGACTTCATGTTACACAATACATATGTGTTTTGTTCGATAAAGTTAATATTTATATCCAAAAACCTCAGTTTACATTGGCGCCATGTTCAGAAATGCCTCCAAAATATCCAGAGAAATTGCAGAGAGCCACGTCAAATAACATAAATACTCATCATAAACTTTGATGAAAGATACATGTTTTACATAGAATTAAAGATACACTTGTTCTTAATGCAACCGCTGTACCATGCAATAATCTGAGACGGCGCTCAACAGAAATCAGAAATTAGAAATATTCCCTTACCTTTGATGATCTTCATCAGAATGCACTCCCAAGAATCCTAGTTCCACAATAAATGTTTGTTTTGTTCGATAATGTCCATTATTTATGTCCAAGTAGCTACTTTTGTTAGCGCGTTTAGTACACAAATCCAAACGCTCGTGCAGGTCCAGCCGAACGTCGGACGATAACTTCAAAAAGTTATATTACAGGTCGAAGAAACGTGTCAAACTAAGTATAGAATCAATCTTTAGGATGTTGTTATCATAAATATTCAATAATGTTCCAACCGGAGAATTCCTTTGTCTGTATAGAAGCAATGAAACGCAGGTCGCTATCATGTGAAATGCCCGTGACCAGGACCTGGCTCTCTGCCAGACCACTGACTCAGTCCCCTCTCATCCGGCTCCACATCACAGTAGAAGCCTCATTCAAGGTTCTACAGACTGTTGACATCTAGTGGAAGCCGTAGGAAGTGCAAACAGATCTATATCCCACTGTGTATTCAATAGGGGCTGGGTTGAAAATCGACCAACCTCAGATTTCCCACTTCCTGTTTGGATTTCTTGTCAGGTTTTTGCCTGCCATATGAGTTCTGTTATACTCACAGACATAATTCAAACAGTTTTAGAAACTTCAGAGTGTTTTCTATCCAATACTAATAATAATATGCATATATTAGCAACTGGGACTGAGGAGCAGGCCGTTTACTCTGGGCACCTCTAGGCACCTTTCATCCAAGCTACTCAATACTGCCCCTGCAGCCATAAGAAGTTAATTGAAATGCATTCCAGGTGACTACCTCATGAAGCTGGTTGAGAGAATGCCAAGGGTGGCTACTTTGAAGAATCTCAAATATATTTGTATTTGTTTACACTTTTTTGTTTACTACATGATTCCACATATGATATTTCATAGTTTTGATGTCTTCACTATTTTTGACAATGTAGTATAGTAAAAATAAAGAAAACTCTTGTAGCTGTGTCCAAACTTTTGACTGGTACTCTATGTACAATTTCAGTTGTTTAGTTTTAATAAATTAACCGGTTTTTGCTTAGTCATTATGCGGTATTGTGTGTGGATTTATGTACCTTGAATAAATACACGGGGCAATACCCGAAAACGCAAATGCACAATGATACAACACGGGACGAGACCCACAATCATCTGCACAACACAAGCGGCACGATAGCCAAAACAACAAGGCACAGGTACTCACACGACCAACAGACATTGGAACAATAATCAACAGCCCAATGGTGAACCAAAGGGCACATTTATACAAATATAAATCAGTGAGGAAACTGGGACCAGGTGTGTGTATTGACACAGTTCAGTTCCTAGAGGCCGGTGACGTAGACCTCCAAAACTGGTGCATGGAAAGAGCAACAGTACCAGAGGGATCCGTGACCAGAGGTCTGAATACTTTCCCAATGTATGTGCGAGTGAGTTCGGAAAAACTGAAAGTATGCATCTTTAGAAATTGTTTTTGCACACTAATAGAAAACACTTGGCCAAAGTAACATGGTCACTGTAGTAGAACATTTTATTTTGATCAGCAATTTTTTGCATTTATCAAAAGTCCCATCAGGTAGCCTGATTTCAGATGTCTCGATGTAAACAGGCTTATGAGGGAAATCGTTCTTCTTGCTAAGCATGTAAATGTTTTGAACAAACTATTATTATATTATTCTGACTATCCACAATCACATTATTTTGTGCATGTAACCGTGCTTAATGAGTCAATGTACTATTGTCTGAAGTCATTGATCTGTCAAATCAATTAATACCAACGCCAGCACCTGTTCCGTGCGAGTGTTTTGATTTTAAACAAGCACAGTCCTTCAGAGAGAGCTGTATGGTATCCGTGTTTTGGCCAATATTAATTAATGTGGGTCACAATTTCTAGTGCGATATGTGTTTTATATTCAGCTGCATCAGCACTAATGAGGGTAATCCAGCATGAGATGCACTGGAATTAACAAATCACTGAGGCTTTACACTGACATATCACAACAGTCTCAATGTTTACATTTAGACGAGCAAGAGAAGGCCTTGTTCTATACTACTATGCTCCCTTATTCCCTGTCACTGTTAAACGAGGGGTTTTTGAGAGACATCCTGTTGTCTAGTAGATATTAAATCCCCTCCCATACAGTATAGAGGAGACATCTTGTGAATGGTCGTAATGATACTGTTTGATGTTAAAGGAATTCCTGTCTTATTGAAGAAGGATACCGTGGCGTGGAAAGTTAACCCTGGGAAGTTAAATGAACCCAATACAGCTTTGCACTTGTTCGCTATTCAATGGAGTTCTCTTCTTCTTAATTTGATGGCAGCAGACATTTCATAAGTAGAGCGAATGGAGGGATCTGATGTTTGCCTTTCATGCTTGAGAGCTCTAATACAATAGCAGAGTGCTCCAATCGAGGGAAGGGCTTCAGGAAGCCGCCAAGGAGTTTTGGAGGGGAAACGCGAGACCTCTGCTGGCTTGCTCAATCAACTGGGTCAAGGCGGAAACAAAAGCAGACGAAAGCAAGTTTATAATGCCCTCATTTGGCACCTTAGCTGAGCGGAAACGCACACAGACACTGTTACTGAGCAAACCGAGCTATCTGGCACTGCCATTGTAATTTGCTCTGTCACACTAGGGAGGCTAAGCTAGTCTGAAAGCGCAGGATATTGTTTGTGGGGTTGGAATTCGAAAAACTGTTAAATGAAAGCATGTGCATCAGGCTTGGACTCTCTGAACTTACTGGCCTATTTACTTTTGAGCATGTATGGGTATCCAATTGGAAAACATTGGACAGAGATCAAGATGACATTGTGTGGCAGCAACAGTTCTGAGTTCTTCAGAAGGCGCAGCGGATGCTGAGTGTGCACCGAGGGGCAGACCTCAATGAGAGTGTACAGAATGTGTGATAGACGGGCATCTACACCCTGTACTGTACACTTTCTTCCAAAACCCGCCACCCTCCTCTCCTAGTTGCATCTGCCTCCTCGTCTGTTTAAAATCAATGCAGTGAACTCTTGTCCCTGCCCAGTTCCACTCAACAGATGGTGGGGATGCAAATCATACACAATCAATATGGAAGCTCCTTTGAACTCTCGAACCACGTTGTCATCCCGTTATTCTGTTCATGTCAGCCATTGGATGTATTTTAGTCACAGTTGTCCGCTTGTGTGTGAGATTTACAGATGTTACATGTACAAAAGGAGCACTCATCTTTTTCATGTTCCTTCGACCCGGATAGGGTTCATACATTACAGAATACCTTTATTAGAGTGTCCTTCAACACACCCTGTAGCCTAGCGGAGCGTTGGGCCAGTACCCAAAATGTCGCGGGTCCGAATCCTTGAACCGATTAGGTGAAAAATTTATCTGTGCCCTTGAGCAAGGCACATAACCCTAATTGCTCCTTTAAGTTGCTCTGGATAAGAGCGTCTGCTAAATTACTAAAATGTAAATGTAAAATGTAAGGAAAAAGGGGCCAGAGATGTACTCATAAAATTGCAATTAGCCTACGAGTTGTGTGACTGACTGTGGACCAAACCATTGCGATTGTAAATGTGATTATGGCCCTGAAGATAATTAGGCCAGGCTAACCTTGGGGAGTACTATCTATTGTTCTTCGTTACATTGGCCTTATATACATGCTACTGTATGGCAGGGAGCCAGCCCATGATGAGAGATCTCCTCCATGATGTCCTCCTAGGAGGCCCGCTCACAAGTTGCTGACAGAAACCATACTGTAGCCAAAAGCTCTCATCTAAAATATGTAGCAGCTTATGATAGTCTAACATGTTTCAACACACTATACATCAGGGCTACTGTGGGAGTACTTGTCAAAAGTGCTCGGCTGTGTGTGTGCCTCTAGAGAGGAAAAATCATACAAAGCAAATCTCGCCTCTTGCCACTCTTGTCTTCCAACTCGGTTTGTCTTCCGTTTTTCTCCTGAACTTATCTGACCTGCTCTTTATTTCTTAGATCAAGACAGCACCGATGACTCCCACCAAACACAAAATATTAAAAACAATATCCCACACTAGTTTCTCTCTCTCTCTCTCTAAAAATGCAGAAGCATGCTGTGTCGGTACTAAGTGGTGATGATGATGATGTCGACTTCGTCCACAGTACTCTTAAAAGGCGTTGAGGTTTAAAAGCAGATGATGGGAGTGAGGATTCGGAATCTGTTAAAACTAAATAGTCTCTGGGTCCTTAATTATTAATGCAAAGTAGGGGGTTTAAAGCTGCCTTCAACACTCATTTGCTGAGTTTTCCACGGAGACCTGGACTGCAGCATTTATAATGAGTGTGATTAAAGTAGGCGTACAGACCCCTCTGCGAACTTCAGGTGTTGAGTCTGGCTGGCTCTCTTTCTGAGAGTGGTAATAAGGTCATTCTCTATTTCTCTCTGTCCCCCAGCTCCCTATCTCCCCCCTCTCCAAATCACGGAGAGATATTTATGACACTGACCTTTTCCGCTGAAAGTTAAACACACTGCGCTTCTATTGATCCCTGCACCGGGCAATTAAAACTCAGTATGAGAGGAAATCGTTTGCACTTGCTATATGACACATGGGCTGGTGGCCTGCCGAAACGCCCCTCGGTAGAATATAAATTCTCTCCATCCGACTGAATCGAACCCTCAGTGGGCCTGAAAGTTGGCCATATTGAATATGTACCTTGATTGTGGCGCTATCTGGCATAATGGACACGCTTGAGCAGCTCAATGCTCTCCTGTGTGCCCCATCTCTTAGGAGCTCCCAATTGGATCCCTAGCAAGAGAGAGAGAGAAACATGAATTGAGTTTTTATGGAGAGATGGATAATTCCGGAGCAGGATAATTCCAAAGTGTCTTGTCTGGGGGAGCCCAATGATGCGAGCCATCGGAGCGCGGAAGCTTCCTACACAGACCCAATCAGCGTCGGCGGTGAGGACGCTGGGCCCGCCGCTTATGGAAATGAGCTATTGACATCTCTCTGCGCTAATGGCCTCACCGGTGGCGGTAGATCTCCGTCTTTCTCAACAGAAGCCGAATTTCATTTGTCAAAGTAATCGCTGTCATTGAAATTGCACAATTGATCTGCCTTGATCTTTCCCATTCTCTGTATTGTCTATGCTTTGTGCAGTCACCATTTTTTGGCAGGCTAAACCGCTATAGCTGTAACACAGTTAGTCATACTATTTCATCCTTTTTTATTTTTCCCCCAGGTGTGCTTCTGTGTGTGCTGCTGTGTGTGTTTTTTACCGTGTGGGGGGGGAGTCAGGCCCTGAGCTGTGTGAAGGGTTAAATGCCAGTAAACTGTAGTGGAACTCACACGTTCTCTGCTCCGTGACACTGATGGGGATGATAGGCGCTGCAGGATATCCCAGGGGGGAACGTACTTCTCTTCCCCCGTACCTTCTGCCACCCTCCCTCTCTACCCTCATGCTCCCCTGTCCCCTCACCCCCTGCCATCCTGTCCCTCCGCATTATCTGATCTTGTGTAAAGTCTACTGATCATCACCACAAACACACTTGAGTTTGCTTTCTGTCTTCTTCTTTCGATCTCTTTCTATTTCTCTCTCACTCACACGAATATCAACTCCAACACACTCCAGTGCCTTCGGTGAGGAGAGAGGGTGAGTGTGTTTTTGCCATTGAGCAGAGAGGATGATAGTGTAGGAAGGCTGGCTCCATGTGATGAGAAATAGTATAAGAATGGAGAGCTCTCTCATGTCTCATTCAGGCAATATATCTGAGGGCAGATACTGTCTTTTTATCGATGGACTGCCCCCCCCCCCCCCCCCGCCCCATGGAATACAGAGCGAGAGGAAGGTGAGATAAACAAACGGCAGACTCATATGCTTGCCAGCTCTGTGATCAGATAAAGATCTGGTCAAATAAATAATCTGTTGATGGTGTGTGTGCCTGCACGTCTGTCCGTTTGCGTGCGTCCGTGCAGGCATTTGTGTGTGTGTGTGTTTCTGTCCGTGATTGTCCGTGTGACGGCATGACCAGTGCCAAGGGACACCACTATCTCCCTAGCCACCTTCTCTCCCCTTAAGCATCACTGCACAACCCTCTCAGCCAAAATACATCACAGAACAGAGCGGCAAAATCCACTTCCGTTTGTCATTGAGGCATCTCTCTGTGCTTTGCGATGTCTTTGGCATGGGAGCCGCCATTTCAAATCAACAAATCAGCCGTAATTCGATAAATGTATCGATCACTCACTTCCCCTGGGCCTGCCTGCTGTGGCTGTCGGGGCATTAGAAGAAGAACGTGGAAAAGCATTCGCGACTAAAAGGATAGGACGCGAGGACAAGGTCTGATGGAGATTAGGTTAGAAGGGGAGACTGTACTAGGATTTATCCTTTCCTCCCATCCTGTGTGTCCCAAGTGGCATCCTATTCCCTACTTAGTGCACAACTTTTGACCAGGACCTGTAGAGCTCTGGTCAAACGTAGTGCACTATGTAGGGAATAGGATGCCATTTGGGGCGCTGCCTTCCTTTCCGTTGTTTGATGATTAATCGAAACCCATTAGTATGGCGCCCGGGACGGGGAATTCACTCTTAATTAGTTTCTTTTTTTACCCCCGGTTTCTCCTCTGCTTTGACATGGGGGGGACGTATTATCTACACAATGAGAGATTGGCACGCAGCTTATCTGATGCTCGCACTAGTCACAGGCAGCTGTTGTATTATTGCTGTTCGGTGCAGTATCAGAAGGCTAAGCTGTTGTGGAACGGCATCTAGGGCTTTAGAATACATTACACGAGCATGTGTACACACACACACACACACACACACACACACACACACACACACACACACACACACACACACACACACACACACACACACACACACACACACACACAGGCGCAGAGTCAAACAGACACCACACACACTAAGCGGACTCAGGAGAAAGGCTTTTAGAGGTGGTGTAAAGGTATGAGAGACAGATTGTCTCTAAGTTGATCTTTCAGAGGAGGGTGGTGTGTATGCGTATATAGGAGAAAGGGGGGGGGAAAAGCCTCTTGATCTATTGGGATTCTGTGATGGGGTGTGGTGAACCAGGGTGGAGAGAGAGGCTGCACACTCAGAGCAACACACACTACGTAAAAAAAAAACACTGATCCAGTGTTTACCCCCTGCTGATTTCTCAGGCCCTGTGTGGGAATGGGTTCAAGTGTCATCCAGTGTACTCACATCAGCTCTTTCTCCTCCCCCTCTCCCTCCCTCTCTCTTCCCCGTGTCGCTCTGCCACCACCATTAGCCAGAGGAAGATTACAGACCTGTCACTGGCTGCCATGACTTGTTTGTGTTTAAAAAACATCCCCCCCCATGTTACCGTTTGTTAAAAAAGCTTTACATAAAAACAAACCTCCCCGTCGGTAATCTTTATGACCACATTCTGTGCAAATACTTACGCGGCTAATTAAAATGTCCAACGTGGCAATCGGGCTGTCTGCCGTATTTGTTTGACCAGAACCAGAGTATGTGAGTGGAGTTGAGCTATTGGAAATCGCGCTCATCGCTCATGGAGCGTGCACCGCTCTGGCCCTCCACATCCTTTCCTTTCTAACCACTCCGCTAAAAACCACTTCGCGCTCACAGGGGAAAAAACGGCCACTCCAAATTTGATCCATTTATTAAACTCACAATTTAACCAACACCAGTCTACCTGCACCTACCCTTTTGGTTTTGAAGTATTGAAACCAAACCATATGGATTTGCCCCACCTTCCCTGAATGACGGCTCACCACTACATATAGGCCCAATATAGGCTGTATCTCAATCAATAAAAAAATCATTCTTTTAGATGCTCCTAACTTTTGAAAGTTGTGAGCACCAGTGGCACCTGCTACCTCTCTAAGCAGTCAGTCAGTACACCTGGCCAAGCCGACTCCTCTGTAGTCTCTAGTTTCTACACCTACTGGGGCTACGCCATAGCCATATTCTGTGTTCATAGGCTGACATCAGTAGCCTAGGGGCCAGAGATTCAGAGACCTGTTCAAGAGGTTAGAGAGGCAGACTACTATCCAGAAGGTTGCTGGTTTATATCCTGGTAAGGGCAATGAAAAATGGAAGATCTGACAATCTCAAGGAAGGGTGCTGGTTTAAAATCCCATGTTCCATCCAGTCAGTCAGTACAGCAGCTGGATGTGGCCTGCTTTCCCAATGTGTGAGTCAACTATGATTTCACAGTCATCACAAACTTGTCAAAGACAGCTTAGGGGATTGGATGAGGGTCGTTGGGTGTAATTCCATTGAACAGTGTGATGGGTGAAAATTGCACACATTCTTTACTCCATTAATCCTTCAGCCAGGTTGTTATTCCGTTGGCAAGCGAGAGAGACCGATAGCTTATGTAGTTTACAGTCGTTCCCATGGCCACCGATGTGATTGGTCACACAGGGAAGGCCTCCATCCCGTCATTACTATTCTGTAAATGGATTCCACATGAAGCCCGACTGCACAATAATGATATGTAAACGTGTCGCAAGCCGAGGCGGCCGACTTCTCCAAAGAGCGATCGAGGCCGTTAAAGAGATATTGTCGAGCGGGTACAACAGGCTCCCCTACAACAGGCTCCAGTGTGTAACCTCAGGCTTGTTACACACTGGAGATACTCGATAATATTTACTAGGCTGCCCATCTTGTTTCTCTGCCTCTGCCACACACAGTGGACAGCTGGGCTTTAGGCTGATTCAGCTATCTGTTGTGTTCTGTCACTGCATTAGCCAACCCCATCTGACTGATCATCATTTATTGTTCGTGTGTGTGCGAGAGTGTGCGCGAGAGTGACATTCATGGTCTTTGTCACTCAGGCCAAATTAAACTTGTATTCATGGGATGGTGATTGTCATGCTAACAGTGGAGGTCAGAGTAAGGTAGTGTTTGTGTGGGACTTTAAGGGAGCCGTTGATTATTCCTGGGATATCTTTCGAAGGGGAATGTGTTGGTGTGGCGCTAATTCACATCATGTGCTGTGTTTTTCTAACCTAATGTGTGTGCCTGTCTCTCTTATCTGTTCCTGTGCTGTCTGTGTGTTGCAGACCTGCGAGAGATAGTGTTTGTGATCCAGAGCCAGAGTAACTCATTCCACATGAGTTGGGCGAAGAGACAGAGAGCAGATCTGTTACAACAGACTCAGAGCCTCACACAGGTACCACCAGCACCACTTAAAGAAACACACACAGCAAATGTTTTACTCTCCTTTTGGGGAACTACAATTGATTTCCTTTCCATTTTCCCTAACCCCTAACCCCTAATTCTAACCCTAATTGGAACCCTAAACCTAACCCCTATGCCTAAAATAGCCTTTGTCCTCTTTGTCCCCACAAGGGAGAATTCCTTGTTTTACTACCCTTGTGGGGACTTTTGTGGATTTCCAGTACCCACAAGGATAGTAATATACGCACGCACGCACGCACGCACGCACGCACGCACGCACGCACGCACGCACCGCACGCACGCACGCACGCACGCACGCACGCACGCACGCACGCACACACACACACACACACACACACACACACACACACACACACACACACACACACACACACACACACACACACACAGGTTTTTAGAAAAACAACAGCATCCCTTAACTTCAACCATCTCCTCTAAGCAATATGGTTCATGGCTGTTACTTACCTACTTATTCCTCTACGCTCCCTGTGGAGCATATAGCCGTCATATCTGTTGCTCTTTTGGAATAATTAGAGTGGAAAACCATCAGCTTAGTGTAACCGAGTCAAGTTCAACTCTTTACGTTTAAATACCACCATCCGTGCCATTGAATTGCTAGCTTTTCGGTGACGCTTCCGGCTGAAGTATTTCAAGAGGGTGGTCAGCTGTGTTTGCGAGACAGAGGATGCAAGATCAAATAGCAGTGCGGGCCTGTGAGCGAGAAAGCTAGACTTTTACATTAATTAAATAGAACCATTGAGAGTGGTTACATTTCTCCAGCCCCATCCCTCAGCTGTTTACCAAAACAGTGATGGGGTGTTTGCTTTGTTGTTGTTTGAACTGCAGATTGTTCCTTTAACACGGTGTTATACAAGCTAATTAACAAGCAGAGTTTCAGTTCTGTACCGATACTGCAGTCAACCAAGGAAATAAATGATATGTCTTTTCACAATAAACTTAATCAGCATCAATTAACCATGAAAGAGGCACCCGTGCAGTCCATGCTCGTTGCCACATGGTGTCAGTATTGCTTTTGATATGAAGGAAACGATCATTGTCTCAGATCGCAGCCCCATCTGAACGGTAGGGAAAACTAGGTACTGGTAGCATAGTGTGTTGTGCAATGAAATACATCACCATGGTTGTCTTTGTTAAACAGACTACATCATATTGTATTCTGTCAGCATCATTCAAAACATTTATTCCAGATCAAAATGATCCTGTGTTGTCTCAATCCTGTTCTCACTTTATTTTAGAAAGATAGAGGAAGACAATATTTAGACCAAATGTCATGGGATGATATAATATTTGTTTTAGCAAATATAATGTGATATGTTACATACTTGATTCTGTTTTGTTTTTAAAACATTTTCTTTTTTTTCTTTTTTTTAATAGGAGGGACTACATCTGAAGGGGGAGCAGAATTTAACACAGTACAGGATCATTTTGGACTTGAATAAATGTTTAGAAAAACTGTGCCCTGGATTGAACACATTCAGGCCTTCAGTATGTAAATCAGCTGCAGTCCAAGAGAACATCATTTAATTATTTCAAACCTATCCTGTTCTCAGATGTCCCCCTAGTTAGAACCACCATTACATCCGTCCATTTAGCTGAACCCTGGAACATAGACTAACTCATACACCGCATATTATTTGACCGCATATTACAGTTAACTGGTAGGTTGCCTCTTGCAGGGATGGTGAAGGATTAGGTCGCTCACCATGTCTTGAAAGCTGTGTGTGTGGGTTCTATTTTGAAGTTCTATTTTCAAGATTGTTTTCGCTGGATATTGCATAAGTAATTTAACCCAATCTTTGTTCAAGTTAGTTATTTGGTGAGTGATAACTGTGGTCACTCAATAGCAAACTTCAGAAAACTCAGGTTAACTTGATAAAAAGCAAACGTTAGAGATGCATTTTTCCTTGTATGTCTTTGCAAGGTCAGTAGAGCAGAACAGGGGTCCTTGTCTGGATACCCAGACTTTTTTCTCTGACCAAAAGCTACACCACACCCACGCACGTTAGTTTCTCCTACGCGTCTGGATCTGAGTACCTCCCCGACCCTTCACCGAATGCCAACCCATTCGTGGCCGTCTGATTGGTCCAGAAACCAATGGGTTGGGCCAGAGCCAGAACACACTTGGGTAAAGAGCCATTGGCTTTGATACTCTGATTGGTTAAAGACGATCCAATCGCTGATGACTTTGTTTTGTACGAAGCCCCTCGTGCCCTTTGTCACCACAAACAACTTCAATGATGGCAGTCTCAGACTTCAGTATGTAGCGAATGTAGCGAACGACAGAGCAGTGGAATAATTTAGTGTGAGTCGTCAGGCTACAGGGGTCCCTCAGCAATCGACAAAACAAAGTCTTATAATCACACAGGGATTGGATGTGATCTGAACTGTAATATATCTGGCTGGCCTCCCTGTGTTGCCTCAATGTCCCCCTGGACCTGGATGTCATGTAAGGGTTATACACAGAGTATACAAAACATTAAGAACATGACATAGACTGACCACGTGAATCCAGGTGAAAGCCATGATCCCTTATTGATGGCACTTGTTAAATCCACTTCAACTTCAGGGGAAGAGACAGGTTAAAGAATGATTTTTAAGCCTTAAATTGACAATTGAGACATGGATTGTGTATATGTGTCATGTAGAGGGTGTATGGGCAAGACAAAATATTTAAGTGCCTTTGAACGGGGTATGGTAGTAGGTGCAAGGCGCACCGGTTTGTGTCAAGAACTGCAATGCTGCTGGATTTTTCACACTCAACAGTTTCCTGTGTGTATCAAGAATGGTCCACCACCCAAAGGATATCCAGCCAGTTTGACACAACTTTGGGAAGCATTAGAGTCAACATGGGCCAGCATCCCTGTGGAACGCTTTTGACACCTTGTAGAGTCCAGGCCCTGACGAATTGAGGCTGTTCTGAGGGAAAAGGGGAAGGGGGGTCAACTCAATATTAGGAAGGAGTTCCTAATGTTTGGTATACTCAGTGTATAGTCAAACTTATTCAGCTGCATATTTCTATAAAAAGTGGCTGTGTGTAAGACTTGCAGGAGCTCGCAGTGTGTGTTTGTGTGTGCGTGCATAAGATGGCACCGAAGAACATGGCTGACGTTTTACATTCTCCCTACCAATTGTGCAATTTTTTGGCGTTTTGTGTAACTCATTTTTTAACTTATTGCGTAGATTATGTTGCTGCTACCGTCTCTTATGACCAAAAAGAACTTCTGGACATCAGAAAAGCAATTACTCACCACAGACTGGAAGAAACCCTTTCCTTTAACGAGTCCGACGAGAAAGATATCTTGCTTTCCCTGGAACAGGCCCAGATCCACGCCTTTTGCGTGAAGAAAATATGCCGGAAAAGGGGACGAAGATCGGGGGCGAGTAAACTCCCAATGCCTTCCATTCTCCTTGCTAACGTGCAATCGTTAGAAAATAAAACATATGACTTATTATTAAGATTATTCTACCAACGGGACATTAAAAACCGTAACATCCTATGTTTCACTGAGGCGTGGCTGAACGAAGAAACAGACAATATAGAGCTGGCGGGATTTTCCATGCACCGGCAGAACAGAGACGCTACCTCTGGTAAGACGAGGGGTGGGGGTGTGTGTCTTTTTGTAAATAACAGCTGGTACCCGATGTCTAATATTAAAGAAGTCTCGAAGTATTGCTCGCCTGAGGTAGAGTACCTTATGATAAGTTGTCGACCACACCATCTACCAAGAGAGTTATCATCTATATAATTCATAGCCGTCTATTTACCACCACATAGCGAAGCTGGCACTAAGACCACTCTCAACCAACTCTGTAAGGCCATAAGCAAAGAAGAAAATGCTCACCCAGAAGCTGCGCTCCTAGTGGCCGTGGACTTTAATGCAGGCAAACTTAAATCAGTTTAACTACATTTTTACCAGCATGTCACATGTGCAACCAGGGGGAAAAAATCCAAGACCACATTTACTCCACACACAGAGATGCATACAAAGCTCTCCCCTGCCCTCCATTTTGCAAATCTGACCACAGTTCTATCCTCCTGATTCCTGCTTACAAGCAAACTAAAGCAGGATGTACCAGTGACTCTCTGAATATGGAACTGGTCAGATGACGCGTATGCTACACTACAGGACTGTTATGCTAGCACAGACTGGAAAATCTTCCGGGATTCATCCAATGGCATTGAGGAATACACCACCTCAGTCATTGGCTTCATCAATAAGTGCATCGACCTCGTCGTCCGCACAGCGACTGTACGTACACATCCCAACCAGAAGCCATGGATTACAGGCAACATCTGCATCGAGATAAAGGCTAGAGCTGCCACTTTCAAGGAGCGGGATCCGACGCTTATAAGAAATCCCGCTATGCCCTCAGACGAACCATCAAACAAGCAAAGCATCAATACAGGATTAAGATTGAATCCTACTACACCGGCCCTCACGCTCGTCGGATGTGGCAGGGCTTGAAAACTATTACGGACTACAAAGCGAAACCCAGACGCGAGCTGCCCAGTGACGCGTGTATACCAGACGAGCTAAATGCCTTTTATGCTCGCTTCGAGGAAAGCAACACTGAAGCATGCACGAGAGCACCAGCTGTTCTGGATGACTGTGTGATAACGCTCTCGGTAGCTGATGTGAACAAAACCTTTAAACAGGTCAACATTCACAAAGCTGCTGGGCCAGATGGATTACCAGGACGTGTACTCAAAGCATGTGCGGACCAACTGTCAAGTGTCTTCACTGACATTTTCAACCTCTCCCTGACCGAGTCTGTAATACCTACATGTTTCAAGCTGACCACCATAATCCTTGTGCCCAAGGAAGCGAAGGTAACCTGCCTAAATGATTACCGCCCCGTGGCACTCACGTCGGTAGCCATGAAGTGCTTTGAAAGGCTGGTCATGGCTCACATCAACAGCATCCTCCCGGACACCATAGACCCACTCCAATTCACAAACCGCCCCAACAGATCCACAGAAGACACAATCTCAATCGCACTCCACACCGCCCTTTCTTACCTGGACAAAAGGAACACCTATGTGAGAATACTGTTCATTGACTACAGCTCAGCGTTCAACACCATAGTGCTCACTAAGCTAAGGACTCTGGGACTAAACACCTCCCTCTGCATCTGGATCCTGGACTTCCTGACGGGCCGCCCCCAGGTGGTAAGAGTCGGCAACAATATGTCTGCCACGCTGATCCTTAACACTGGGGCCCCTCAGAGGTGTGTACTTAGTCCCCTCCTGTATTCCCTGTTCACCCAACTGCTTGGCCACACACGACTCCAACACCATCATTTAGTTTGCTGACAACACAACAGTGGTAGGCCTGATCATCAACAACGATGAGACGGCCTGTAGGGAGGAGGTCAGAGAACTGGCAGTGTGGTGCCAGGACAACAACCTCTCCCTCAATGTGAGCAAGACAAAGGAGCTGATCGTGGACTACAGGAAAAGGCAGGCCGAACAGGCCCCCATTAACATTGACCCGGCTGTAGTAGAGCGGGTCGACAGTTTCAAGTTCCTTGGTCTCCACATCACCAACGAACTATCATGGTCCAAACGTACCAAGACAGTCGTGAAGAGGGCACGACAAAACATTTTCCCCCTCAGGAGACTGAAAAGATTTGGCATGGGCCCCCAGATCCTCAAAAGGTTCTACAGCTGCACCATCGAGAGCATCCTGACCGGTTGCATCACCGCCTCGTATGGCAACTGCTCGGCATCTGGCACTACTGCTCGACAGTAAGGCACTACAGAGGGTAGTGCGAACGGCCCAGTACATCACTGGGGCCAAGCTTCCTGCCACCCAGGACCTATATAAGGCGTTGTCAGAGGAAAGCCCATAAAATTGTCAGAGGCTCCAGTCACCCAAGTTATAGACTGTTTTCTCTGCTACCGCACGGCAAGCGGTGCCGGAGCGCCAAGTCTAGGACCTAAAGGCTCCTCAACAGCTTCTACCCCCAAGCCATAAGACTGCTGAATCATTTAACTAAAAATCGCCACAGGACAATTGACCCCCCCCTTGTACACTGCTGCTACTCGCTGTTAGTTTGTTACCTATGCATAGTCACTTCGCCCCCACCTACATGTACAGATTACCTCAACTAGCCTGTACCCCTGCACACTGACTCGGTACCGGTGCCCCCTGTATATAGCCTCGTTATTCTTATTGTGTTACTTTTTATTATTACTTTTAATTTTTGTCTACTTGGTAAATATTTTCTTCTTTTTGACCTGCACTGTTGGTTAAGGGCTTGTAAGTAAGCATTTCACGGTAAAGTCTACACTTGTTGTATTCGGCGCATGTGGCAAATAAAGGTTGATTTGTATGAGTATGGGGGCTGTGGCTGTTGTAGCTTGGCAGTTTTGGAGTCTTGGGACCAAGCTCCCCCACCCTTGCCACACACACCTCACCTAGTCTACTCCATGATTAAAGCATACTGTGTCTCTGTGATGGCTGTGTCTCTCTGACCCTGAGTCACCTCTCAATCAGCCTCCCATTCTTCCGCTCTGCTCCATGTCCACACTCTCCACAACCACACCATGCTCTGTCTCTGTTTCTCTATCTGTCTCTCTCTATCTCTCACTCCTGCTCAAATAAAATAAAATAATTTGTCACATGCACCAAATACAAATACCGTGAAATGCTTACTTACAAACCCTTAACCAACAATGCAGTTTTAAGAAAATAGTTAAGAAAAGATTTACTCAATAAAAAATATAAACACAATAAAATAACAATAACGAGGCTATATACAGGGGGTACCGGTACCGAGTCAATGTGCGGGTGTACAGGTTAGTTGAGTTAATTGAGGTAATTTGAACATGTAGGTAGGGGTAAAGTGACTATGCATAGATAATAAACAGCGAGTAGCAACAGTGTAAAAACAAAGGGGGGGGGTTCAATGCAAATAGTCTGCTGCTGATTATGAGTCTGCACGCACACAGTGGCCATCACCCAAACTCTGCTTCCTCATGCCACTCTCCTCTCAGATCTGGCAATCGTTCTTTTAGAACGATTGTCCTTGCAGCCTGCCTGGTGTTTGAACTGACTTATTTCTTACTACCTAAGGTGAGTTGAAAGTCAAGTTTAGATGGGTGAACATACCATTATGAGCCTCGTGATGTTGTTAGTGTGTATATGGGGCTTGACTGAGCTGCTGGCAAACCCCCGGCTGACTAATGTGGTTAACATACTGGACACAGACTAGGGTTAATGAGCATTAATGTGCTCCACAGTTTATAACATGAATGTGCTCCACAGTTTATTACATTAATGTGCTCCACAGTTTATAACATTAATGTGCTCCACAGTTTATAGCATTAATGTGCTCCACAGTTCATAGCATTAATGTGCTTTATAACATTAATGTGCTCCACAGTTTATAACATTAATGTGCTCCACAGTTTATAACATTAATGTGCTCCACAGTTTATAACATTAATGTGCTCCACAGTTTATAGCATTAATGTGCTCCACAGTTTATAGCATTAATGTGCTCCACAGTTTATAGCATTAATGTGCTCCACAGTTTATAACATTAATGTGCTCCACAGTTTATATTATTAATGTGCTCCACAGTTTATAACATTAATGTGCTCCACAGTTTATAGCATGAATGTGCTCCACAGTTTATAGCATTAATGTGCTCCACAGTTTATAGCATTAATGTGCTCCACAGTTTATAGCATTAATGTGCTCCACAGTTTATAACATTAATGTGCTCCACAGTTTATAACATTAATGTGCTCCACAGTTTATAGTATTAATGTGCTCCACAGTTTATAGCATTAATGTGCTCCACAGTTTATAGCATTAATGTGCTCCACAGTTTATATCATTAATGTGCTCCACAGTTTATAGCATTAATGTGCTCCACAGTTTATAGCATTAATGTGCTCCACAGTTTATAGCATTAATGTGCTCCACAGTTTATAACATTAATGTGCTCCTCAGTTTATAACATTAATGTGCTCCACCATTTTCTAAGATGATCATTTAAACTACTACTAGTAGTCTGATGGTTGTAGTCATCAATTGTCCAATTAACAATCACCCATATTAGCAAACCTATTTCATTTCAAAATTCACATTTCTCTAGTATATGCTACTTATCGTAATGAACGATATCAGTACTTAAGCTTTGTTCATGTGTCTCTGCTGTCTCTAACTAAACAAACACAGTTGTTTCCAATCTAGAACCAGACTCTTTGAGGACTGTCCTTCCAAAGGTTCCTTAGGTTGTCCTTCCTCCTGCTGTAAACTAAAGACTTCTTTGGTTACTCTGCTCTAAATTGACTACCTCTTAGGTTACTGCTTTAAAGTAAATACTTTGTTAGTTACTCTACTCTAAAGAAAATACTTCCTTGGGTTACTTCTGTAAAGACTTCCTTAGCAACTCTGCTCTTTAGTTAAGACTCCCTTGGTTACTTATTTATGTTACTGCTGTAAAGTAATGATTTCCAGAGGTCCCATTGCTGTAAAGTAACAAAGGTTTCCCTGTCTGGCTTGACTTAAACACAGTTTTTCTTTTCAGACACCCCCTCCAGTCCTGCTCCTCCACAGTCTGACAGACAATGAGGGAGACTGGAGCATCCTTCCTCTGCTGCCTTAGTAAGTGCTCGGGCCTGTCAGCTTTCAAAAGAGCAGCAACATCCACAAAGACTTCCATCTTGTAATTCCATACAGTACAGTAGGGACATAACGATTCACCGGTAGGCATTGGTCCCCAGTTCAAATGTTTAAGATATGAGTGCATGGTCTGCGGGATCGCAAACCGATCCAATTGTAGCATGTATCAGTCAGAAAATCTATTCTAACTTTACGAATCGGCTGCTCAGTTTTTTTGTTGGCTCAAATGACTTTCTTTTTACCTTCCGAAAATACCGCTCATATTTTGTGACCACTGTGGCCTCTCCTTCAGTGTCAAACTAAGAATGTAATTATGTTGACAGTCATTGATCTGCAAGTCATTTTGCATGCCGAATAACCCCAGGCAATATCAGTAGCCTATTTAAATTGCACGCTGTGTGCAGCTTCGCGCGCTGACCATCGAGAGGTAAGCCTATTCCTGATCTACTCGTCACTTTCAGCATTCAAATGTTTGTCAAATGGCTTCTGCAATATTAGGCTTTGTTAGTTAAATGACAACCAATGTAATTTGCGATGTCATGTTTATCAAATCCGTTGTTGAAAAGCGTATGGCTGTCTCCATCTGATAGGGTCAGGTAAAAAAAGAGGGGGGAAATAATTGCTAACTTTACTAACCATTTTTCACAAATAATCTTTGGCAAATAACCTTGTAGCAATATTTGAGGTTAGTACAAGGCCTATACACACAATAGTTAGGTAGTTTGAATGTTAGAATGTTTCTCCTATAACAGGATTACCTACCATACGATGATAGTTACCTATAGCCGTCACCTTATGCCCTGTTCGGGCTTTTGCTAGCCTGGGTGCCAGTCTGTTTCGGCTCTCTTGCTAACTCCTTATTGAATTTTCATGCCAAACAATGACAACAATGATGGAGTAGGCAAGAGCACAAACAGATCTGGGACCAGGCTAGACTTTTGCTACAAGATAAAAACAAATTGGTCATATCGTGAATGTATCCACTGGTTCAATAAGCTGTGTAAAGGTCTGGCGACCCTGACGATGTTTCTGCCTCCTTAGTTTCTCCTCGTTGTTTGGGAAGAACTCGTCCTGGTTGGTGTTTCTGGAAGAGGAGACTAACGTCAAGGTGACCAAGCTGCTCCAGGCCCTCAGGAAGTTTGACAGGAGAAAAGTAAGTGACCCACAGATTTAGGATTGTAATAATTATATCTCTACTTAGTGACCACTCTGTGTGTCTGTCTGTCTGTCTGTCTCTCTCTCTCTCTTTAGACGTGAAACCTTTGTTTCGAAAAATAAACTCCAGTACACTGGCATTCTTGTATGTGCCACAGAGTGTTTAATGGATCTCATACTAAAGTTTTGGCCCAAATTACCTTTACTTGGTACCGGAATCACAGCACTTCACTTCTCCTTGGCCAATGACTGATCAGTAGCCGTCTGTCTCAACTGCTGTAATAGAGTCAGTGGGTTGGACCTAGTCTCGGAAACTCAGACCCTAGCCAACAGCAGTGACTAGCGTCTGGGATTAACGATGGACTCTTTTTCAAACACAGTATGAGTAGCTTTAGCCGCCGGCTCGCCGGAGGCCCATTGATAATAATTATGTTATGATTGTTTTTTAGCAGCAGCACAGATGCAGGGAGGGTTTTGTTTTGTGTCTTATTAAGGTGATATTAACCATTTTACTCCGAGCTTGTCTCCAGAGCTGCTCTCTCCCTGAGGTTCAGGATCCAGGTGTTGCCGGTTGGATTAGCGACTCGTTTTAAACCACAAACAGAATGCCAATAGAAAAGGTTTTGTCCTCCACAGTGTTATTGAGTTAATATCAATTTTGTTTTGAATAAGTGGATAAGTGGATTGAACGACAGTTGATAGTGTTGCTTCATTTTTTTCAAAGTAACATTATCCTATTGACTGCAGCAAAGTGAATGCTTAAACTTTCTGGATTTTGTTACCATCAATAATTTGTGTAGGTTTTATAAGTGTTTCAAATTACTTGGCTCTCCTACTGTCAAACATAAAATGTTTAATCTTGGGAAATCACAAATTATGTTTTTGTTGCTAAGATTTATGGGTGAATGATTTGTGTTTTGATAAGCCTCGACAGTTGAAACAGGCTTTAAATCAAAGCATGGGAAAGAGCCAAAAATCATCCAACGGCCATCCTGATTAGTACATCCCGACACCGTCCAATGAACAACATCAAACTAATTACACCTTCCGGTGGTACACCAGACCTTAACAGAGAACCGAGGTTCAAGTTATTCTTACTCTGAAAAACGATGCATAATAATTAAGTGAACATTCCATCTGCTAGCCGGGACAACCTGGAACCTGTAAGGGATTCCAATTCCAAGTGAGAAATAGAATTCATGATTACCTCATCATCACACAAATCAAATTATATTGTCACATGCCACAAGTACAACAGGTGTAGTAGACCTTACCCTGAAATGCTTAGTGACAAGCCCTTAACCAACAATGCAGTTTTAAGAAAAAAGAGCTAAGAAAATATTTACTAAATAAACCAAAGTTTTTTTTTTTAAAGACAAAAAAAGTAACACAATAAAATAACAGTAATGAGGCTATATACAAAGGGTACCGGTGACGTGTCATTGTGCGGGGTACACACAGTGCTGAGCTCCGAGCACAGCACTGTATCAGGGATGAGGAGAGGATGTAGGTGGTCTTATGACTCACTTTAATACATCACACTGTATGTGTGACTTCAATTTTGGGTGAATTCGATTCAGTATTAACGCAGGGACCATCTTTACCATGGTCAAATAAAGTCTCAAAATAGTTTTGGGTACTTTAAAAACAACTACTACTAATATAACTGGTAGACTCCCCTCAGAGATACTATATGCTTCCGTTTATCAGATTAAAAGAAGTGTAAGCAACAAAGACTAAGGCAAAGTACGTACATTTGCCTGTCATCTCGAATTGGGAATAAAGTTTGCTCTTTTTAATTACATTTATTCCTGCAACGTTTATAATTCTTAATCTCAATGAATACAGCCCAGATGTGTGGCGCGTTAGCAGCTGTGTCATCATGATGCTGATGATGTCACATCCATCCCTCAGGAGTGGTTCCTGGGTAAACCTCTCCATGACGAGGAGTCGACCATCATCCACCACTACGCCTTTGCAGAGAACCCCTCCATCTTTAAATACCCAGACTTCTCTGCTGCCTGGGCCCTTAGCATCCCCCTGCTTGACAGGTCAGATCCTAATCTATATCTAACTTCCTTTAACTTTTGTCGTCTCCATCTACCTTTCGTTATAGTTGCAATCTGTGATTTGTACATACATTTTTGGACTTCTAAATTAATTGTATAGCTATTTCTTCTTGGAAAATATAACTTATGAATGCCTTATTCAACTGTCTTATCCGATCAGAACCCAAAATATAAGCTTGTTTTACTCCATTGTTTGTAAACAATGTCAATTGAAAACAAACACGTCATAGCTTTAAAACATAGTTAGAACCATACGTTTGATCTGATGGATCTGTCAGTTCTTGCATCCATAGATCTATTTATACATCTTCTAAAGTGTGATTACATTTCTTCAGGCACATCTCTCAGCTGTTTACCCAAAAAGTGGTGGTTGCCATTATTGTTGTTGTTTGAATTACAGATGGCAGCGTTGAACCCTAGTCTCCATCTACCCTCCTTTAACCCTAGTCTTGATCTACCCTCTAACCCTATGCTCCATCTACCCTCTTCACTCCAGTCTCCATCTACCCTCCTTTAAACACTAGTCTCCCTCTACCATCCTTTAACCCTACTGTGGAATTTCTTTCCTTCTCAATGCGTTTTAGCCCATCAGTTTTGTTGTGACAAGTTAGGGGGGTATACAGAAGATAGCACTATTTGGTAAAAGACCAAGTCCATATTATGGCAAGAATAGCTCAAATAAGCAAAGAGAAATGACAGTCCATCATTACTTTAAGACATGAAGATCAGTCAATCTGGAAAATGTAAAGAACTTTTAAAGTTTCTTCAAGTGCAGTCGCAAAAATCATCAAGGGCTATGATGAAACTGGCTCTCATGAAGACCGCCAAAGGAATGGAAGACCCAGAGTTACCTCTTCTGCAGAGGATATGTTCATTAGAGTTAACTGCACCTCAGAAATTGCAGCCCAAATAAATGCTTCACAGAGTTCAAGTAACAGACACATCTCAACATCAACTGTTCAGAGGAGACTGTTTGAAACAGGCCTTCATGGTCGAATTGCTGCAAAGAAACCACTACTAAAGGACACACATAAGAAGAAGAGACTTGCTTGAGCCAAGAAACACGAGCAGTGGACATTATTTTTTTATTTATTTATTTAACCTTTATTTAACCAGGTAGGCAAATTGAGAACACGTTCTCATTTACAATTGCGACCTGGCCAAGATAAAGCAAAGCAGTTCGACACATACAACAACACATAGTTACACATGGAGTAAAACAAACATATAGTCAATAATACAGTGAAAAAAAATAAAAAAAATAAGTCTATATACAATGTGAGCAAGTGAGGTGAGATAAGGGAGGTGAAGGCAAACAAATATATGTATAAATAAATAAAAATATAAAAGGCCATGGAGGCGAAGTGAGTACAACACAGCAAGTAAAATAAAAACTAAAAAAAACAATGGAATGGTTGGTTTGCAGTGGAAGAAAGTGCAAAGTAGAGACAGAAATAATGGGGTGCAAAGGAGCAAAATAAATTAATAAATAAATACAGTAGGTAAAGAGGTAGTTGTTGACCGGTGGAAATTTGTCCTTTCGTCTGATGAGTCCAAATTGGAGATTTTTGGTTCCAACCGCCATGTCTTTGTGAGACCCGGTCTGGCTGAACGGATGATCTCCGCATGTGTTTTTCCCATCTTGAAGCATGGAGGAGGAGGTGTTATGGTGTGGGGGTGCTTTGCTGGTGACACTGTCTGTGATTTATTTAGAATTCAAGGCACACTTAACCAGCATGACTACCACATCATTCTGCAGTGATACGCCATCCCGTCTGGTTTGGGCTTAGTGAAACTATCATTTGTTTTTCAACAGAACAATGATCCAACACACCTCCAGGCTGTGTAAGGGCTATTTTACCAAGAAGGAGAGTGATTGAGTGCTGCATCAGATAACCTGGCCTCCACAATCCCCCAACCTCAACCAAATTGAGATGGTTTAGTATGAGTTGGGCTGCAGAGTAAAGGAAAATCAGTCAACAAATGCTCAGCGTATGTGGGAACTCCTTTAAGACAGTTGGATAAGCATTCCAGGTGAAGCTGGTTGAGAGAATGCCAAGAGTGTGCAAAGCTGTCATCAAGGCAAAGATTCTATTTGAAGAATCTCAAATATAAAATATATTTGGATTTGTTTAACACTTTCTTGGTTACTACATGATTCCATATGTGTTATTTCATAGGCTAAATGTCTTCACTAATATTCTACAATGTAGAAAATAGTAAAAATAAAGAAAAACCATTCAAAATAGTAGGTGTTGTAATATATTTTTTATGTGAATCACATTTTTATTTGGCTTACCCCCGACGGCATTGCGCGTACCCCTGGGGGGTATAGTTCGGGAATACCTGACCTATAGTTTTCAATGCTAACATAGATCTTGTTTCATCCCTAGTGGTTTTTAGAAACCTGAATAGCAACCACATCTCAGCAATAATGTTCTCTGCTGGACAATAACTTTTGTCATACTGTTTTTTTCATTATATTGTCAATCATTGTTACATTCCTTGTGGTCTAGGGAAAATAATAATATTTTATTCAGTTCTAACTGCACATTCTAATAGACAGTGATTTGATGTTCCAGGCTCGCAAACAAAGTGAGAGATGATCCACTCAAGTCTGACTTCACTATCGATCTGAAGCATGAGGTAAGATTTATATCCGACCGCATTATTGTTATGAGTTCAAATAAAATGTTATTGGTCGCGTACCCATATTTTGCAGATGTTATTGCGGGTGTAGCGAAATGGTTGGTTCTAATGAAAATGCTTTTAAAGAGTAATTTAAATGATTCGTTTTTAATATTTGGACATTTTGGCTACAGTTTATGACACATGGAGTAAAGCAGATGTTGTTATCGGATCATAATGTGTGTCACTAACCACGCTTCTATCCACAGTTTTATATGCACTTAAAGTCGTACCGTATAAAACAAGTCACGACAGCTCTGATGGAAACAGGAAGTTTCCGTACAATTTCATAAATGCAGACAGATAATTTTTTCATTCAACATGGTAGGATCTTTTTGTGTCTGTAAGATGAATTATGTGCGCAATGGTGGTGGAAACGCCTTTATGCCTAAATATTGATATAATAGCATATTGAGATAAACTTGAAGTCACGCAATGATATAGTGTGCGGTCCTCCCACTACGAATCGGGAAACCATTCAGTTTATTAGGCTACAGATGAAATAAGTTATGTGATGAACTTCACAGGGTGGTGAAAGCGCACAGTGTTGATGCTCTTGTCCAATAAATATTGAGGGTCTTATTCTGGTGACATGATGCTTGACTGCTATTTGACAAATACAAATATTCTTGCTCTTGTCCATAATAATCTCATCATGTAGACTAGCCTACCCGCCCTGTATCTGTGAGCTGTTGGCTAGAGCGCACGTACCAAGACCAGAGTAGGAACATTTGCTATTTAACGCAACAGTTTTTGTGACAAAACTATCGGTACAGTTGAAAATGCGATGGAAACACATTGAACTTTAGATTTGTATTCGGTACATGAAAACTTAAGTGGTAAAAGTATACTGAACAAAAATATAAACGCAACATGTAACAATTTCAAAGATTTTACTTAGTAACAGTTCCTAAAAGGAGATCAGTCAATTGAAATAAATTCATTAGGCCCTAATCTATAGATTTCACATGACTGGGAATACAGATATGCATCAGTTGGTCACAGATACCTTAAAAAAAGGTAGGGTGGATTAGAAAACCAGTGAGTATCTGGTGTGACCACCATTTCCCTCATGCAGCGAGACACATTTCCTTCGCATAGAGTTGATTAGGCTGTTGATTGTGGCCTGTGGAATGTTGTCCCAGTCCTCATAAATTGCTTTGCAAAGTTGCTGGATATTCGCAGAAGCTGGAACACGCAGCTGTACACGTCAATCCAGAGCATCCCAAACATGCTCAATGGGTGACATGTCTGTGGAGTATGCAGGCCATGGAAGAACTGGGACATTTTCAGCTTCCAGGAATTGTGTACAGATCCTTGTGACTTGGAGCTGTTCATTATCATGCGGAAACTTGAGGTGATGACGGCGGATGAATGGCACGACAATTGGCCTCAGGATCTCGTTACGGTATCTCTGTGTATTCAAATTGACATCGGTAAAATGCAATGGTTTTCATTGTCCGTAGCTTATGCCTGCCCAACCATAACCCCACCGCCACCATGGGGCACTCTATTCACAACATTAACATCAGCAAACCGCTCACCCACACAACGCCATACACATGGTCTGCAGTTGTGAGGCCGGTTGGACATACTGCCAAATTCTCTAAAACAACATTGGAGGTGGCTTATGGTAGAGAAATTAACATGACTTTCTCTGACAACATCTCTGGTGGACATTCCTGCCGTCAGCATACCAGTGACATGCTCCCTCAAAACTTGAGACATTTGTGTTGTGTTATAAAACTGCACATTTTAGAGTGGCCTTTTTTTGTCCCCAGCACAAGATGCACATGTGTAAACGCACGCTCGGCATGTGATGTCCTTGCTTGCCATGAGTTATATAGACATGAAGAAATGCTCCGTTTGGGACGTTATTGGATATATATGAGAAAAACATCCTGAAGATTGATTCTCAACTGAGTTTGACCAGTTTATTCGACTTTTAATATCACTTTTTGAAGTTTTCGTTCATTGCGCTAATGTGTATGGACACGTGTACTACACATGCTAGCCAAAGTTGCTAATTCGACAGAAGTAATGGACATTATAAAACAAAACAACAATTTATTGTGGAACTAGGATTCCTGGCACTGCATTCTGATGAAAGATCATCAAAGGTAAGTGAATATTTATAATGCACAACATGTTGTGTATCTATATGGCTTGTTTTGGTGTCTGAGCGCTGTACTCAGATTATTGCATGATGTGCTTTTTCCGTAAAGCTTTTTTGAAATCTGACACAGCGGTTGCATTAACCTGTCTAGCCCCGGGAAGTATGGTTGATATCCCTTTCAATGGGCAATAGGGATGCTTAGGAACAGAGAGGTTTCAAAAACAGGGTCACTTCCTGATTGGATTTTCCCCAGGTTTTAGCCTGCAATATCAGTTCTGTTTAACCTGTCTAGCCCCGGGGTTCCGCTAGCGGAACTCCTCCCACATTCCACTGAAAAGGCAGAGCACGAAATTCAAAAAATATTTTGTAGAAATATTAAACTTTCACACATTAACAAGTCCAATACAGCAAATGAAAGATAAACATCTTGTGAATCCAGCCAACATGTCCGATTTTTAAAATGTTTTACAGCGAAAACACCACGTATATTTATGTTAGCTCACCACCAAATACAAAAAAGCACAGACATTTCTTTCACAGCACAGGTAGCTTGCACAAAACCAACCAAACTAACCAAGAACCAACCAAACTAACCAAGAAACAACTTCATCAGATGACAGTCTTATAACATGTTATACAATAAATCTATGTTTTGTTCGAAAAATGTGCATATTTGAGGTATAAATCATAGTTTTACATTGCAGCTACCATCACAAATAGCACCGAAGCAGCCAGAGTAATTACAGAGACCAACGTGAAATACCTAAATACTCATCATAAAACATTTATGAAAAATACATGGTGTACAGCATATGAAAGACAAACATCTTGTGAATCCAGCCAATATTTCAGATGTTTTAAGTGTTTTACAGCGAAAACACAATATAGCATTATATTAGCTTACCACAATAGCCAAAAACACAACCCATTTATCAGCAGCAAAAGTTAGCGATCGTAAAAAAACAGCAAAATATATATAATTTTTCACTAACCTTGATAAGCTTCATCAGATGACAGTCCTATAACATCAGGTTATACAATACACTTAAGTTTTGTTCGAAAATGTGCATATTTAGAGCTGAAATCCGTGGTTATACATTGTGAATATGTAGCAACTTTTTTCCAGAATCTCCGGATATATTTTCTGACACTCACCTATTCTGACCAAATAACTCATAATAAACTTTACTAAAAAATACATGTTGGACAGCACATTAAAGATACACTAGTTCTTAATGCAATCGCCGTGTTAGAATTCAAAAAATAACTTTAGTACGACATACAGCTTACGTTATAGCGAGACAGCGCCCAAAATCTGGGCGGAAAGTAATAGTAAACGTTTTCGACAGAAATACGAAATAACATCATAAATGGGTCCTACTTTTGGTGAGCTTCCATCAGAATCTTGTACAAGTGGTCCTTTGTCCAGAATAATCGTTGTTTGGATTTAGAATGTCCTCTTCGTCTGTTGAATTAGCAACCAAAACTAGCGTTGTGGCGCGAAGCTGTCTATCGTCACCAAACGCAGAGAACGGAACACGCCAAAACTCCCGAAAAAATTTCAATAATCTGATAAAACTATATCGAAAAAACATACTTTACGATGATATTATCACATTTATCAAATAAAATCAAAGCCGGAGATATTAGACGTCTATAACGAAAGCTTTTCAGAAGCAAATGCTGAAGTCCTTTCCGCGTCTTCCTGAACAAAGGAAATTGGGGTCATGTCATTCCAAGACCTCTCTTTTGACCATAGATATACCTAGACTCCCCATTTCACCTCTCACTGCCTATTGACATCTAGTGGAAGGCGTATGAAGTGCATGTATAGTCATAAATTTCAAGCAAATTATTAGGGAGGCCCTGGAACAGAACCTCGATTTCAGATTTTTCACTTTCTGACAGGAAGTTTGCTGCAAAATGAGTTCTGTTTTACTCACAGATATAATTCAAACGGTTTTAGAAACTTGAGAGTGTTTTCTATCCAATAGTAATAATAATATGCATATTGTACGAGCAAGAATAGAGTACGAGGCCGTTTAAATTGGGCACGATTTTCACACATGCTGTTGTGCAAATGGAATAGACAAAAAGTGGAAATTATAGGCAATTAGCAAGACACCCCCAATAAAGGAGTAATTCTGCAGGTGGTGACCACAGACCACTTCTCAGTTCCTATGCTTCCTGGCTGATGTTTTGGTCACTTTTGAATGCTGGCGGTGCTTTCACTCTAGTGGTAGCATGAGATGGAGTCTACAACCCACACAAGTGGCTCAGGTAGTGCAGCTCATCCAGGATGGCACATCAATGCGAGCTGTGGCAAGAAGGTTTGCTGTGTCTGTCAGCGTAGTGTCCAGAGCATGGAGGCGCTACCAGGAGACAGGCCAGTACATCAGGAGACGTGGAGGAGGCCGTAGGAGGGCAACAACCCAGCAGCAGGTCCGCTACCTCCGCCTTTGTGCAAGGAGGAGCACTGCCAGAGCCCTGCAAAATGACCTCCAGCAGGCCACAAATGTGCATGTGTTAGCATATGGTCTCACAAGGGGTCTGAGGATCTCATCTCGGTACCTAATGGCAGTCAGGCTACCTCTGGCGAGCACATGGAGGGCTGTGCGGCCCCACAAAGAAATGCCACCCCACACCATGACTGACCCACCGCCAAACCGGTCATGCTGGAGGATGTTGCAGGCAGCAGAACGTTCTCCACGGCGTCTCCAGACTCTGTCACGTCTGTCACATGTGCTCATGTGCTCAGTGTTAACCTGCTTTCATTTGTGAAGAGCACAGGGCGCCAGTGGCGAATTTGCCAATCTTGGTGTTCTCTGGCAAATGCCAAACGTCCTGCACGGTGTTGGGCTTTAAGCACAACCCCCACCTGTGGACGTCGGGCCCTCACACCACCCTCATGGAGTCTGTTTCTGACCGTTTGAGCAGACACATGCACATTTGTGGCTTGCTGGAGGTCATTTTGCAGGGCTCTGGCAGTGCTCCTCCTTGCACAAAGGCGGAGGTAGCTGTCCTGCTGCTGGGTTGTTGCCCTCCTACGGCCTCCTCCACGTCTCCTGATGTACTGGCCTGTCTCCTGGTAGCGCCTCCATGCTCTGGACACTACGCTGACAGACACAGCAAACCTTCTTGCCACAGCTCGCATTGATGTGCCATCCTGGATGAGCTGCACTACCTGAGCCACTTGTGTGGGTTGTAGACTCTGTCTCATGCTACCACTAGAGTGAAAGCACCGCCAGCATTCAAAAGTGACCAAAACATCAGCCAGGAAGCATAGGAACTGAGAAGTGGTCTGTGGTCACCACCTGCAGAATCACTCCTTAATTGGGGGTGTCTTGCTAATTGCCTATAATTTCCACCTTTTGTCTATTCCATTTGCACAACAGCATGTGACATTTATTGTCAATCAGTGTTGCTTCCTAAGTGGACAGTTTGATTTCACAGAAGTGTGATTGACTTGGAGTTACATTGTGTTGTTTAAGTGTTCCCTTTATTTTTTTGAGCAGTGTATGTACAGTGGGGCAAAAAAGTATTTAGTCAGCCACCAATTGTGCAAGTTCTCCCACTTAAAAAGATGAGAGAGGCCTGTAATTTTCATCATAGGTACACTTCAACTATGACAGACAAAATGAGGAAAAAAAATCCAGAAAATCACATTGTAGGATTTTTAATGAATTTATTTGCAAATTATGGTGGAAAATAAGTATTTGTTCACCTACAAACAAGCAAGATTTCTGGCTCTCACAGACCTGTAACTTATTCTTTAAGAGGCTCCTCTGTCCTCCACTCATTACCTGTATTAATGGCACCTGTTTGAACTTGTTATCAGTATAAAAGACACCTGTCCACAACCTCAAACAGTCACACTCCAAACTCTACTATGGCCAAGACCAAAGAGCTGTCAAAGGACACCAGAAACAAAAATGTAGACCTGCACCAGGCTGGGAACACTGAATCTGCAATAGGTAAGCAGCTTGGTTTGAAGAAATCAACTGTGGGAGCAATTATTAGGAAATGGAAGACATACAAGACCACTGATAATCTCCCTCGATCTGGGGCTCCACGCAAGATCTCACCCCGTGGGGTCAAAATGATCACAAGAATGGTGAGCAAAAATCTCAGAACCACACGGGGGGACCTAGTGAATGACCTGCAGAGAGCTGGGACCAAAGTAACAAAGCCTACCATCAGTAACACACTACGCCGCCAGGGACTCAAATCCTGCAGTGCCAGATGTGTCCCCCTGCTTAAGCCAGTACATGTCCAGGCCCATCTGAAGTTTGCTAGAGAGCATTTGGATGATCCAGAAGAAGATTGGGAGAATGTCAGATAAAACCAAAATATAACTTTTTGGTAAAAACTCAACTCGTCGTGTTTGGAGGACAAAGAAGGAGAAAGGAGTTGCATCCAAAGAACACCATACCTACTGTGAAGCATGGGGGTGGAAACATCATGCTTTGGGGCTGTTTTTCTGCAAAGGGACCAGGATGACTGATCCGTGTAAAGGAAAGAATGAATGGGGCCATGTATCGTGAGATTTTGAGTGAAAACCTCCTTCCATCAGCAAGGGCATTGAAGATGAAACGTGGCTGGGTCTTTCAGCATGACAATGATCCCAAACACACCGCCCGGGCAACGAAGGAGTGGCTTCGTAAGAAGGATTTCAAGGTCCTGGAGTGGCTTAGCCAGTCTCCAGATCTCAACCCCATAGAAAATCTTTGGAGGGAGTTGAAAGTCCGTGTTGCCCAGCAACAGCCCCAAAACATCACTGCTCTAGAGGAGATCTGCATGGAGGAATGGGCCAAAATACCAGCAACAGTGTGTGAAAACGTTGTGAAGACGTTTGACCTCTGTCATTGCCAACAAAGGGTATATAACAAAGTATTGAGATAAACTTTTGTTATTGACCAAATACTTATTTTCCACCATAATTTGCAAATAAATTCATTAAAAATCCTACAATGTGATTTTCTGGATTTTTTTTCTTCTCGTTTTGTCTGTCATAGTTGAAGTGTACCTATGATGAAAATTACAGGCCTCTCTCATCTTTGTAAGTGGGAGAACTTGCACAATTGGTGGCTGACTAAATACTTTTTTGCCCCACTGTAACTTTCACACATTAACAAGTCCAATACAGCAAATGAAAGATAGACATCTTGTTAATCTACCCATCGTGTCCGATTTTTTAAATGTTTTACAGCGAAAACACAACAATTATGTTAGATCACCACCATATCCAAAAAACACACAGCCATTTTTCCCAGCCAAAGATAGGAGTCACAAAAGCAGAAATAGAGATAAAATGAATCACTAACCTTTGATAATCTTCATCAGATGACACTCATAGGACATCATGTTAAACAATACATTTATCTTTTGTTCGATAATGTGCATATTTATATCCACAAATCTCGGTTTACATTGGCGCCATGTTCAGAAATGCCTCCAAAATATCTGGAGTAATAACAGAAATACTCATCATAAACTTTGATGAAAGATACATGTTTTACATATAATTAAAGATACACTTGTTCTTAATGCAACCGCTGTGTCAGTTTTTTTTTAAAACTACGTTAAAAGCATACCATACAATAATCTGAGACGGCGCTCAGAAATACACAAAATTTCTCCGCCATGTTGGAGTCAACAGAAAAAGGAAATTACATCATAAACATTCCCTTACCTTTGATGATCTTTCATCAGAATGCAGTGCCAGGAATCCTAGTTCCACAATAAATCGTTGTTTTGTTCGATAATGCTAGTGTCCAATTAGCTACTTATGCTAGCACGTTTAGTTCACATGTCCAAACGCTGGCGCCGGTCCAGGCGAACTCGGACAAAAACTTCAAAAAGTCATATTCCAGGTCGAGTAAACTGGTCAAATTAAGTAGAGAATCAATCTCCAGGATGTTGTTATCATATACAGTGGGGAGAACAAGTATTTGATACACTGCCGATTTTGCAGGTTTTCCTACTTACAAAGCATGTAGAGGTCTGTAATTTTTATCATAGGTACACTTCAACTGTGAGAGACGGAATCTAAAACAAAAATCCAGAAATTCACATTGTATGATTTTTAAATAATTAATTTGCATTTTATTGCATGACATAAGTATTTGATCACCTACCAACCAGTAAGAATTCCGGCTCTCACAGACCTGTTAGTTTTTCTTTAAGAAGCCCTCCTGTTCTCCACTCATTACCTGTATTAACTGCACCTGTTTGAACTCGTTACCTGTATAAAAGACACCTGTCCACACACTCAATCAAACAGATTCCAACCTCTCCACAATGGCCAAGACCAGAGAGCTGTGTAAGGACATCAGGGATAAAATTGTAGACCTGCACAAGGCTGGGATGGGCTACAGGACAATAGGCAAGCAGCTTGGTGAGAAGGGAACAACTGTTGGCGCAATTATTAGAAAATGGAAGAAGTTCAAGATGACGGTCAATCACCCTCGGTCTGGGGCTCCATGCAAGATTTCACCTCGTGGGGCATCAATGATCATGAGGAAGGTGAGGGATCAGCCCAGAACTACACGGCAGGACCTGGTAAATGACCTGAAGAGAGCTGGGACCACAGTCTCAAAGAAAACCATTAGTAACACACTACGCCGTCATGGATTAAAATCCTGCAGCGCACGCAAGGTCCCCCTGCTTAAGCCAGTGCATGTCCAGGCCTGTCTGAAGTTTGCCAATGACCATCTGGATGATCCAGAGGAGGAATGGGAGAAGGTCATGTGGTCTGATGAGACAAAAATATAGCTTTTTGGTCTAACTCCACTCGCCGTGTTTGGAGGAAGAAGAAGTATGAGTACAACCCCAAGAACACCATCCCAACCGTGAAGCATGGAGGTGGAAACATCATTCTTTGGGGATGCTTTTCTGCAAAGGGGACAGGACGACTGCACCGTATTGAGGGGAGGATGGATGGGGCCATGTATCGCGAGATCTTGGCCAACAACCTCCTTCCCTCAGTAAGAGCATTGAAGATGGGTCGTGGCTGGGTCTTCCAGCATGACAACGACATGAAGCACACAGCCATGGCAACTAAGGAGTGGCTCCGTAAGAAGCATCTCAAGGTCCTGGAGTGGCCTAGCCAGTCTCCAGACCTGAACCCAATAGAAAATCTTTGGAGGGAGCTGAAACTCCGTATTGCCCAGCGACAGCCCCGAAACCTGAAGGATCTGGAGAAGATCTGTAGGGAGGAGTGGGCCAAAATCCCTGCTGCAGTGTGTGCAAACCTAGTCAAGAACTACAGGAAACGTATGATCTCTGTAATTGCAAACAAAGGTTTCTGTACCAAATATTAAGTTCTGCTTTTCTGATGTATCAAATACTTATGTCATGCAATAAAATGCAAATTAATTACTTAAAAATCATACAATGTGATTTTCTGGATTTCTGTTTTAGATTCCGTCTCTCATAGTTGAAGTGTACCTATGATAAAAATTACAGACTTCTACACGCTTTGTAAGTAGGAAAACCTGCAAAATCGGCAGTGTATCAAATACTTGTTCTCCCCACTGTATATCCAATAACGTTCCAACTGGAGCATTCTTTTCAGTCTCTATAAGTAATGGAACACATGTCCATATCATGACTAGCGCGCATGACCAAGAACTAGCATTCTGCCAGACCACTGACTCAAATAGCCATCCGGCCCCACATCACACTAGAGGCTTCATTCCACATTCTACTGACTGTTGACATCTAGTGGAAGGCGTAGGAAGTGCGAACAGATCCATATCTTACTGGGATGTGAATAGACAATGAGTTTAACCACCTTTAATCCACCAGCCCCATAATTTCCACTTCCTGTTTGGAAGTTTGCCTGCCATATGAGTTCTGTTATACTCACAGACATAATTCAAATAGTTTTAGAAACTTCAGAGTGTTTGCTATCCAATAGTAGTAATAATATGCATATATTAGCATCTGGGACAGAGTAGGAGGCAGTTCACTATGGGCACGCGATTCATCCAAAGTGAAAATGCTGCCCCCTATCCCTAAAAAGTTAAGGAGAAGTATATCTTTAATTCCATGTATAACACTTGTATTTTCATCAACATTTATGATGAGAATTTCTGTAAATTGATGTGGCTCTTCCAATGTTTGGAAGCAAAACATTACTGAGCAAACACGCCAATGTAAACTGCGATGTTTGGATATATATATGAACTTTATCGAACAAAACATACATGTATTGTGTAACATGAAGTCCTATGAGTGTCATCTGATGAAGATCATTAAAGGTTAGTGTTAAGTTCCCCAGTTTCTGTGTTGTAGTTTGTGTATTTGATTATGTTTGTTTCAGGAGATGGCTTCCTGAATTCTCCCCAAGCAGCTGATTGGTCAGCCCCATTGATGAATGGAGCTGACCCGGCCCCCTCGTCACGTTACAGCTGTATCCGTTTAGACTCCTTCTGAAGCTATATAAAAGCCTGTGTTCTGTTCAGGAGAAAAATAATGCAGAGAGAGGGAGATCATTGCTGAGAGATGATTGCTGAGAGAGGAGGCTGATGGCTGAGAGAGGAGGCTGATGGCTGAGGTTCTTATTATGTTGGTTGTTGCTGAGAGTGAGACAGGTAGTTGGTATGTACTATGTTAGTTATTGATGGGAGCAGCTTTGGTATGTTCTGTGTGAGTTTGTTGCTCAGTCAGAGCCTATTTGATGTCCTGTGTTTCTCAGTGTGTTTGTGAAATTGTTTATAATATTCTGTTTCATTTGTTCCCAGGGGGGAAGGGGAAGGCACCTAGGGAGTGCTTAGGCAAGAGGCCCGCGGGCATATATATATTCCCGTAGTATATTCACTGTCTAGGCACACTAGGTAAGACCTGGGCGGACCACCCCCTGTATTTTGTTTAGCGCACCAGGTGGTGCTAAGTTAAGTAAGTAGTGGGTAAGTAGGTAAGGTAGGAGAGGGGGCTTTGATATTTACTTTCTTTGCTTTGGTTCCGTCCAGCCCCTTTTCCCCAAATTACCGTGTGAAGGAATAAATTCCAAGTAAACGGTAAATTTTCTGCCTTTTGTCATCCTTACTCGCACCTACAGTCCATACCTCTTTCACTTCACGGGGAGTTGAGAAATAGCAGGGTGTTGCGTTCCCTCTTCTTAGAGGTGTGCGTAACAGTTAGTGATTCATTTGATTTCGTTCTGCTTTTGTGACTCCTCTCTTTGGCTGGAGAAATGGCTGTGTTTTTCTGTGACTAGGTGCTGACCTAACATAATCGCATGGTATGCTTTCGTTTTAAAGCCTTTTTGAAATCGGACACTGGTGGGATTAACAACAAGTTTATCTTTAAAATGGTGTATAATACTTGTATGTTTGAGAAATTGTAATTATGAGATTTCTGTTTGAATTTGGCGCCCTGCAGTTTCACTGGCTATTGTCAAATCGATCCCGTTAACGGGATTTCATCCGTAAGAAGTTAATGGTCTCTTTTCCAAGTTTAAACATTCAACATTGGCCATGCTGTCAATGAAGCATGATTTGTGCAGTGCTCAAAACTGTTAACTCAGAACTGCGAAAACTTTACTTCAGTGAGTTCAAGACAACTGGGAAGTCAAGAATAAATAAGCTCCGACTGAAAATACGTTTTGAACGGTAATCCAACTCGGAATTGTATATCCGGCCTCTTTCTAGAGCTACGACCTGAAGATCAATGATGACGTCATGATTCAACGTTTTTTCCGAGTTCCCAGTTGCTTTGAAAGCTCCATAAATCCAGAAAATGCCAGACTTGGTTGACAAAATTTGCCCACGATGGACCACGTCGCCACCTTCAAGTGAGCACAGCACAACAAGGATGAGTCCAAAAATATATTGTATTAAGCTGCATAAATTATGTAATATGTATACTGTAGCTAAGAAAGTAATACTAAGTGTATGACTTGGTGGTGCACGTAGCATATAACCTGTTTTAAAGAAATGTTGTAAGAGCTTTCATTGTCTGCTTGTATGTCCCCTTTATTTATCCTACGGTTCTGACTTGGTGTACAGGGAGAACACTGTAAGAACGGCCCATGTTCTGAATTCTGTCCCTGTACATTTCAAAAGTTCATAACAAATAGTGATATTGACTACGTCCGTCCTAGCTCGCTCATTAATGGCTTAATCGGAATTACAGATTGCCTTTTATCCGCTTGTCGTCCCCTTATGCCATAGTTTGTACATCTCAATTGTCAGTAGAAACCACATTTGTTTAAGCAAGTCAGCCATATCAGCTATGTTTTTTTTTAAAGGCAGTAAATGAGGCTGAATGAACTGTTTCGCTGCTAGACAAGGCTCCGCTGATAGCCAGGTGTAGCAGTGGTAAGATGTTGGGACTTTATGTAGGATCTAACAGTTTGTGGGCACCGTTTTTCACCATTATAGAGCAATTAATGTATTTAATGTTGTGTTGTGTAATGGCTTTGCTGGCATGCATACCACTTTTTTTTATTTTTGCCCCACTAAGATTTACATGCTAAAATCTCCACTGATAACCATGCATGTGGTGTGATCCTATTTGAAACCAATCAAAAGCCAAGAACACACAAACACTTACAACTACCTTAAACAATCAGACACAGTGAACGGTGAAAAACCTGTATGAATTAATATTTTATATCAGTATCAAATCGGTTTTTCTTAATTTTTACAATTTTCTACATTGTAGACATCAAAACTATGTAATAACACATATGGAATCATGTAGTAACCAAAAAAGTGTTAACTTCTTGAGAATACAGGGGGTGCTATTTTCCCATTAGCATAATTTGCTCTACAGATTAAACTGCCTCTTATTCAATTATTGCTCTTACTATATGCATATAAATAATACCATTGGAAAGAAAACAATCTCTAGTTTCTAAAACCGTTTTGTCTCTGAGTGATACAGAAGTCATTTGACAGCACTTTCCATGACCAAGAAGAAAAAAGCAAGATGTGTATGCCAGCTTCAACGCTCTGCCTATATATGGTCGTGCCCCCTATGACCCGAAACACACCTCATTGGCCTTCCTCTGGGTGTCAAGAGGACGTCAGAGGAGAAATTCTTTGTTTATCTGGTACTGACGTGAAATAAGACCTATTTCTTTGGCGTGACCGACAACTTCCTGTTTTCTGATTCGCACGAGTTGGAGCTGCGATTGTGTACTGTTTTGCTGGCGTTATGGATGAAAACTATCTCCGTCTCGAAGTTTGTTTGATACATGTGACCAGATCATCGTAATGTATGTTTTTTCAATATAGTTTAATCAGATTATTTGAATTTTTTCGGGAGTTTTGTGGTGTTCCGTTGTCTGAATTTATTTACGTTTGAGAGATCCGTGCCACTCGACCGGTACCTGTGCTAAATGGAGTGGGAAAGGAACAATTCTGAACGGAACCAACGACTCATCTTGACAAAGGACACTTTGATCAACATTCTGATGAAAGATCAGCCATAGTAAGACCCAATTTACGATGTTATATCATATCTGTTGTGCATGTGAACTGGCCGTGGGCGCCTAGCCGAATCTGCCTGGTATAGCTATGCTAATTTAGCGCTACATTTTGTTTTCGTTATAAAACATTTCATAAATCTGAAATATTGTTTGGATTCACCAGATGTTGGGCTTTCAATATCTGTACGCTGTGTATTTTTCTGAAATGTTTTAAGATGAGTAATTCGTTATATGACGTTGGTCTCTGTAATTGTTCTGGCTGGGTCAGCACTATTTCAGATTGCAGCTGCAATGTAGAACTGTGATTTATACCTGAAAAATGCACATTTTTCCCAAAAAAAACTATGCTATACCATAAATATGTTATCAGACTGTCATCTTATGAAGTTGTTTCTTGGTTAGTGGCTATATATTTTTTTATTTAGTCGAATTAGTGATAGCTACTGACGCAGGAAAAAGCTGTTGGGAGTAAAAATATCGTGTCCTTTGCTAACGTGGTTAGCTAATAGATTTACATATTGTGTCTTCCCTGTAAAACATTTTAAAAATCTGAAATGGTGGCTTTATTCACAAGACCTGTATCTTTCATCTGGTGTCTTAGACTTGTGATTTAATGATATTTAGATGCTACAAGTTACTTGTGACGCTATGCTAGCTATGCTACTCAGTGGGGTGGGGGGTGCTACCGGATCAGGGTTGGTGACTCGTGAGAAGTTAAACAAATCGAAATCTATTTTATATTTGAGATTCTTCAAAGTAGCCACCCTTTGCCTTGACAGCTTGGCATTCTCTCAACCAGCTTCATGAGGTAGTCACCTGGAATGCATTTTAATTAACAGGTGTGCCTTGTTAAAGAAATTCCACAAATTAACTTTTAATGCGTTTGAGCCAGTCAGTTGTGTTGTGGTATGCAGAAGATAGCCATATTTGGTAGAAGACCAAGTCCATATTATGGCAAGAACAGCTCAATTAAGCAAAGAGAAATGGCAGTCCATCATTACTTTAAGACATGAAGGTCAGTCAATCCGGAAAATGTAAAATTCTTTCTTCAAGTGCCGTCGCAAAAACCATCAAGCGCGATGATGAAACTGGCTCTCATGAGGACCGCCACAGGAATGGAAGTCCCAGAGTTACCTCTGCTGCATAAGTTCATTAGAGTTAACTGCACCTCTGAAATTGCAAGTAAATGCTTCACAGAGTTCAAGTAACAGACACATCTCAACATCAACTGTTTTTAGAGGATCCTGTGTGAATCAGGCCTTCATTTTAGAATTGCTACA
This sequence comes from Salvelinus alpinus, assembly GCF_045679555.1. Classification (NCBI taxonomy): domain Eukaryota; kingdom Metazoa; phylum Chordata; class Actinopteri; order Salmoniformes; family Salmonidae; genus Salvelinus; species Salvelinus alpinus. The sequence goes on from NC_092107.1 coordinate 26,798,623, forward strand.
AAGAAACCACTACTAAAGGACACTAAAAAGAAGAGACTTGCTTGGGCCAAGAAACACGAGCAATGGAAATTAGACCGGTGGAAATCTGTCCTTTCGTCTGATGAGTCCAAATTTGACAGTGTTGGTTCCAAACGCTGTGTCTTTGTGAGACGCAGAGTAGGTGAACGGATGATCTCCGCATGTGTGGTTCCCACCGTGAATCATGGAGAAGGTGTGGGGGTGCTTTGCTTGTGACACTGTCTGTGATTAATTTAGAATGCAAGGCACACTTAACCAGCATGACTACCACATCATTCTGCAATGATATGCCGTCCCATCATTTGTTTTTCAACAGGACAGTGACCCAAAACACACCTCCAGGCTGTGTGAGGGCTATTTGACCAAGAAGGAGAGTTATGGAGTGCTGCATCAGATGACCTGGCATCCACAATCACCCGACCTCAACCCAATTGAGATGATTTGGGATGAGTTGGACCGCAGAGTGAAGGAAAAGCAGCCAACAAGTGCTCAGCAAATCTGGGAACTCCTTCAAGACTGTTGGAAAAGCATTCCAGATGAAGCTGATTCAGAATGCCAAGTGTGCAATGTTACTACATGATTCAATGTGTTATTTCATAGTGTTAAAATAAAGAAAAAACTTAGAATGAGGAGGTGTATGCAAACTTTTGACTGGTTCTCTACGTCTAGAACTAAATATGTAATTTCATTATAGGTTGCCCTTTTTCTCTTATTCCAAGCTTTATCTAAAAATTCAGCAAACATGAATATAGAATGGACAAAAATACATTTAACTTTTTCTTCATCACTCTGCCACAAAATGTCATGTGGTCAAATTGTGGTAAAAAGTGCAATAGAGTATTGAGTGAATTTCATTCTCTACTTCAAGGTAACAGTAGTTACAAAGTCTCTCCTCTTCCATTTCATCACAATACCGTCCTGTTTCAATACACAGGGCCAATAATCTTTTATCTTACCTGTGCGCATAGGGATCTCCTGCTAGTTAGTAGGCTGTACATAGCGTATCCCTCACGCATGAAATAGTTCTTAATCAAATAAAATATTCTCAATTTAGGTTCATGATTAATGTCCTCCACCTATTCCTTTTCATATTACATCTTCAGTTGTTTTTGAATATTGTCTGTCTCCCTTAATTTAGTTTTCGTACAGATGTTTAAAGTCAGACTGTCAGATATTTCAGAATCCCACGCCACGTATGGAGACATCCCATTTAAAAAACCTTTGCTGGCAATTGGCATATCCAACGTCTCACCAGTCAATTCCAAAGTCTCACCATGCACGCCTTCCATCTCACCTCACAGGGTTCCCAACCCATGTCCCCAGTTATTGCCAGTATAGGCACAAACTTGTGGACAAGAAAATGTAATTCTATGGCTGAGCTCTTTAATCACCACATCATTAAGTCAGGATTCCTATTTGACTCAGCCATGCCTCTTTGCCCGTCCAAAGCTTCATCTCACAGCCCTTCTAATGCCACTAGCCCTAATGCTGTTCCCTCTTTTCCCCCAGCTTTTCCCTGCAAGCGGTCACTGAGTCTGAGGTGCTTAAAGGAGCTCCTTAAACTTGACCCTAAAAAAACATCTGGTCAGATGGTTTAGATCCTTAATGTTGCTGCCCCTATCATCACTAAGCCTATCTCTCACTTTTTTAAGCTGTCTCTTCTCCCTAGGGATGTTCCCAATGCTTGGAAGGCAGCCTTTATTTAAAGGGCGAGATCAAGGTGATCCTAACTGTTATAGGCCCATTTCTATCCTGCCTGGTTGGAAAAACGTGTCAATAATCAACTGACTGGCTTCCTTGATGTCTATAGTGTTCTCTGGTATGCAATCTGGTTTCTGCTCAGGTTATGGATGTGTCACTGCAACCTTAATGATATCGCCACTGCCCTTGACTCTAAGAAATGTTGTGCTGCTATTTTATTTTATTTTAGACAGCACACGGTCATACTCTCAGCACATATCGAAGCTGCAGGCTAAGGTTAAATCTACACTATGCTAGGTTACGGAGATGTAATTTATAGATCACCAGTAGGACACCACTGCACTCTATACTCCTCGGTAAACTGGCCATCTCTGTGTACCCGGCGTAAGACCCACTAGTTGATGCTTATTTATAAAACCCTCTTAGGCCTCACTCCTAAGATACCTACTGCAACACTCACCTTCCACATACAACACCCGTTCTGCCAGTCAAATTCTGTTAAAGGTCCCCAAAGCGCACACAAAACCTCTAATTATATTCGCTGACACCCTGCAGTTAAATTTTGGCACCAGTAGACTAGCTACTTAGCTATGTAAACCACACACCTTCTGCGATGTTGGTTACAATGGTGGTACTCATTTAAATTAGGTGAGAAAATAAGATATTACCACTGGTGTATTATAATTAGAGATTTTGTGATGTCACAAAATTCCTTTTAATAATCCCACCTCCTGAATCCAAGTGTTTGATATGGGGGAGGCGACCAGTAACTTTATGATCAAACTTGATCAATGTGGAAGCAAAACATGAATTTGGCTGTGCAGGACCTTTAAATTAATCTCAATTTACAGAACTGTATTGTGGCCTGTCATGGCTTCCTGTTTCACTGGGGTGTAAAAAAACACGTATGTAAAATCCAAAGAACTCACAAATGAAAAGAGACAAATGGTTGTTGACTTACATAAATCAGGCAATGAGTACATGAAAACAAATATACCACTTACCACTATTTGGGCAACAATTAGGTAGTTTAAAACCACTGGAACAGTGGTACACTTGCCTGGTAGAGAACACAAGTTTGTTGTCCCCACACACAGTGAAGAAGATTGTTTAGGGGGCAAAGTCCAAGGGCCATAGTTGAAGAATTACAGAACTTCTTGGGGTCTCCAAATCCTCAATTAGATACCCCCTCCATGCCAATAGGCTATTTGGAGGGGTTGCCATAAAAAGGCCTTTCATTAGCACTTGGATTGGAACTGGGTGCTATGGCCAGATAAGATGAAAATAGAGCTCTTTTGCCACGCACACCAGTGGTGGGTTTGGCCTCGACAGAAATCAAATCAAATGTATTTATATAGCCCTTCGTACATCAGCTGATATCTCAAAGTGCTGTACAGAAACCCAGCCTAAAACCCCAAACAGCAAGCAATGCAGGTGTAGAAGCACGGTGGCTAGGAAAAACTCCCTAGAAAAGCCAAAACCTAGAGAGGAACCAGGCTATGAGGGGTGGCCAGTCCTCTTCTGGCTGTGCCGGGTGGAGATTATAACAGAACATGGCCAAGATGTTAATGTTCATAAATGACCAGCATGGTCAAATAATAATAATCACAGTAGTTGTCGAGGGTGCAGCAAGTCAGCACCTCAGGAGTAAATGTCAGTTGGCTTTTCATAGCCGATCTTTAAGAGTATCTCTACCGCTCCTGCGGTCTCTAGAGAGTTGAAAACAGCAGGTCTGGGACAGGTAGCACGTCCGGTGAACAGGTCAGGGTTCCATAGCCGCAGGCAGAACAGTTGAAACTGGAGCAGCAGCACGGCCAGGTGGACTGGGGACAGCAAGGAGTCATCATGCCAGGTCGTCCTGAGGCATGGTCCTAGGGCTCAGGTCCTCCGAGAGAGAGAAAGAGAGAATTAGAGAGAGCATACTTAAATTCACACAGGACACCGGATAAGACAGAAGTACTCCAGATATAATAAACTGACCCTAGCCCCCCGACACATACTACTGCAGCATAAATACTGGAGGCTGAGACAGGAGGGGTCAGGAGACACTGTGGCCCCATCCGATGATACCCCCGGACAGGGCCAAACAGGAAGGATATAACCCCACCCACTTTGCCAAAGCACAGCCCCCACACCACTAGAGGGATATCTTCAACCACCAACTTACCATCCTGAGACAAGGCCGAGTATAGCCCACAAAGATCTCCGCCAAGGCACAACCCAAGGGGGGGCGCCAACCCAGACAGGAAGATCACGTCAGTGACTCAACCCACTCAAGTGACGCACCCCAGAAGGATGCATATTGTCACGGCTGTGTGTAGAGACGTACCAAGGCGCAGCGTGCTCTGAGTTCCACATCTTTATTTTCTTGTGAAAAATACAAAACAAAAAGGAAACAAGTAACATAAGAGGTGCACATGCACTAACTCAAAACAAGATCCCACAAAAAAACAGTGGGGAAATGGCTGCCTAAATATGATCCCCAAACAGAGAACGATAAACAGCTGCCTCTGATTGGGAACCATACCAGGCCAACATAGACATAAAACAACCTAGATAACCCACTCTAGTCACACCCTGACCTAACCAACATAGAGAATAAAAGGCTCTCTATGGTCAGGGCGTGACACATATGCGGAAAATAACCTAATAAATACTGTAAAATATGGTGGTTGATCTTTTATGTTATTGGAGCTGTTTTGCTTCCACTGGTCCTGGGGCCGTTTTTAAGGTTAACGGCATCATGAACTCCTAGTAGTAGTAGAACATTTTAACCAAAAACCTAGTTGCCTCTGTCAGGTGGCTGAAACTTGGTCGCAAATGAAACTTCCATTAAGACAATGACCCCAAGCACACATCAAAATCCACAAAGAAATGGTTAATTGACCACAAAATCAACATTTTGTACAGTCTGGACTTGAACACCATTAAAAACCTGTGGTTTGAATTGCAGAGATTACATTGCAGAGATTGAATTACATAAACGCAGATCGAAGGATATCAAGGATCGGGAAAGTTTCTGTATAGAGGAATAGTCTAATATCCCTCCCAGTGTGTTCTTACAATCTCATAAAACATTATAGAAAAAGGCTAAGTGCGATTATCCTCACAAGGGGAGGGTGCACAAAGTATTGAAAACAAGGGTGCCAATAATTTTGACATCTTTAAAAAATATATATATATTTCTTGTTAAACAAAATATTTTTTGTATTAGTATTTTATACAGTCATTTCCGATGTGACTGTAAAGCCTTCTGCATGCTTCTGTATGGCTGGCGTCTCACATACTACCTTTGCTTGAAAAACAAGAAAAAGCGGCAATAGTACTGTTTGTCCACCTTGAGACGCCGTAGCCACTTCCTCAAAATAGTCAGAATTAATCTAAGAACTCAAGAAATCTGTCATAATTTTGACATTTTGTCGAGGAGATCTTAGTCGCGCAATTTTACATTTAAGACGTTTGGTGCAGTATTTTTTTTAAGTGATTTTTTTTTGCATGAAAACCATTTGTCTCTCGTTGAATGACAACAAACACTTCATTAAATAATCCCTACTGTTGACCAATCACGGACGAAGGGGCGTAGACTTCAGCTACCGACTTTGGCTTGCTTCTAGAAGAAAATTTATTTGCATGAACAGCTGAAAAAAACAATAACAGTATCTTCCCGTGTTGTTGCAGGTGGCTCTGTATATCTGGGAGAATGGCCAAGGACCTCGTCTGACGGCAGTCCCAGAGCTGTGTACTGAGCCAGAACACTCTCCCACTGCCCAACACTGTGCTACCACGCTCAGGAGACTTGCTCCCCTGTGTGTAGGTACCAAGTTGTGCATACTGTACATCACAGGTCTATTCTTAACCACAGATCTTGGTCGAAATAATTGTTTTTTTGTTTCAGCTTACTTACTTGGTGCACTTGATTGGGGTTTAAATGAAATTGCACCAATGGAATAGTCCCAAAAGTGCCAACCCCACCCACTAAAACCAAGTATTTTGGGGGGGAAATATATATGCTTTGGACCCAATTCTGCTCCACCTCCCAGGAACGATGATTGTGTCGGTCTTTATGCATGCAAACTATCAGAAAGTTGGAGAGAATCTCAGGATGACCTTATTACTCAAATCCTCTTTCTCCCTCAAGCGATATTTTAAAGAACCCTCAAATCCTCTTCCAGTACTTTACATTCCTGGGTGAGGCACTCTTCAGCAGGCTGCACCCTCCATACTGGAATTCCGTCTCACAGCGGCAGCCCTCAAGAGCCGTGTTGGTGTCACACCTTTTCTCCAGCCCCACAGCAGTACACCTGATGAATCCAATTGTGGGCTGAAATAAAAAGTAGTTATTAGTTTTTGAATCAGGTGTGGAGTGTTGAGCTGAAAAATGTGATGCCAGCAACATGGCCATTGAGGACCGCCGCTGCCCACCCAACACAAATCACTGTGTTGAGCTCTGGCCTATTAGTTTGTGCTCAGATGCGCTTAATATATTCCCTCTGTTCTTGATGCCTGTCAGTCTGTCTGCCTAGTACCCCTGGAAGTGTTGCCTTTCCTCAGCCTGATCTGAATATTCGATACAGTGCTCAGAGAGAACGAGGTGCCCTCTCTCCTTTTACTCTTTCTCCTCTCTCATTCCCCTTAGGGAGAGAGATCCAGGGCTATCCTGGCTCTCTCCTTTTAGTCTTTCTTCTACCCTTCCTCCCTCCTACCATTCCTCCCTAATTTTAATACATTTAAATTACGTTTTAGTCATTTAGCAGACACTCTTAACCAGAGTGACTTACAGTGAGTGCATACATTTTCATACTCCCTCCAAACCCTTTCTTTTTCTCTGATCTATGACTATGCTGGCTCTCTCCTTTTAGTCTCCCTCCTACCCTTTCTCCCCTGCTTATCTATGACTATGCTGGCAGTCTCCTTTTAGTACCCTTCCTGCCTCCTTCTCTTTCTCCCCCTCTTATCTATGACTATGCTGACTCTCTCCTTTTAGTCCCATTTCTACCCTTTCTCCCTCCTACCCTTTCTCCCCTGCTGATCTATGAGTATGCTGGCTCTCTCCTACCCTCCCTCCTACCCTTTCTCCCTCTCTGATCTATGAATATGCTGGCTCTCTCCTTTTAGTCTCCCTCCTACCCTTCTTCCCTCCTATCTTTTCTCAACATCTTCCCACTAACCTGGCCAGAGCTCTAGTATGCCGAGAAGACAGAGAACTCATAGGACTTCATTATAAATTGCACCCTATTCCCTTTATAGTATACTACTTTTGCCCAATTCCCTACGGGCCCTGGTGAAACGTAGTGTACTACATAGGGAATAGGGTGCCATTTGAGACGCATGCATTAAGCAGAAAGCCTTGAGCCTCACAGAGAGGCAGAGGACAGCCTATCAGCAGGGTGTATGGCCTCCCTCTGGCATCAGCCTGAGAGCCACAGACAGACATGCAGTAGACCTGATCACTTAAATAAATATGGCCAGTTTACATTTAACTCTCAAATAATAACCTAATAATACCGCATGTGTCATCTTGAGGAACTTGTCAAGATTCACAAGGTCTCTTCAACATGGGCAGGGTATTTGAAAAAGTTAGTTGTGCTTCAACAACGATAACAGCTCCCCTTTTGGGACGTATGTTCCATAACTAGGGCCCAGTGTTTTTCCTGATCATGTGACCTGACCAGGAAAAACTCTGGGCCCTAAAATATATGTCTAATTCTTATATTCCTCTTCTTACAGGGGGAGCCTGTAAAGAAGGAAGACATCTTTGTTGCTGTGAAAACTTGCAAGAAGTTTCACAGTGAGAGAGGTGAGTCAGACTGTTGAAGCTCACCTGAAGCTCTGGGGTGGTTAAACTCAGACAGGGTCCATATAATGTCAACATTTGCTCTATTCTTCTAAGGGATGGAATGTATTTTTAGCCTTTGAGATGTGTGCCTGGTAAAGTACTGACTCTGGTGGCCTGGTTTAACTCTCAGCACAAGATGTCAGTCACAAACTTGCTTTGACATGGCGTAGAGGTGGATTGGTACCCCCCGACAGCCTAACTGTTAATGTAGCTTTCATGGCAGCGCTGGGTCAAAAGTACCAGGAATCAATTAAAACTTAATGAGACAGATAACATTTTGCCGTTAGAATTTCGGAACCATCCGGAAAATTCTACATAAGCTCCAGCTGACATGTCGTTCACAGCTAATTGCTCTGATTATAATAATTACAGTCATCCTCAACTAACACACAGACAGAACTAAAAGGGACATTAGATGTATTTATGGCATGAGGGTTGGATGTGAAAAATATTATTTTTTCCCTCAGTTGACTCCAGTCCTTTATTGCTTTTGACTCTTGACTCTCTGTGTTTTTTATTTATTTTTACAGGTCCAATTCTTTTACATTGAAAAAGAAAAAACTACAAAAACATCTATTGAAATGTTTATTTCAAAATGTTCTGTAAAAGACAAATAATGTTTTTAACATTCATTATTAGTAATTGCTGCAAGTTTTCTGTGTACAGAAGCCTGATTCTACTTACTATTGTGAAAGTGTATTATTTGACCTGTTGTCCTGCCCCAGTCCCAGTGGTGAAGAAGACGTGGGAGAGAGAGGCATCTCTGTTGGAGTATTACAGTGACCACACTGACCCCTCCATACCTACCATCGACCTAGGAGTCCCCAACACAGAGAGAGGTGACTTAGTCCATGGCCTGTATCCATAAAATGTAGTAGGAGTGCTAATCTAGGATCAGTTTAGCCTTTTAGATCATAATTATTAAGATTACGTGGACAAGTCTGACAAACTTTTATTTGGGAGTGTCCCTTTAACTCTGGCAGATGGCGAGTCTGATACTACAGGTACAGCAAGGTACGTTATGCCAGTCTACCAAAGCACGGCACGTTGTATTGTGTTGTTATTATTTAAACAAGAATAATTTGGCTTCCTGTCTGATCCTGCTATCATAACATTTGGGAAGAAACAAAGGCCTGTTGGCCTCTTTTTTGCCACTGCTTATTCGTGAGGTTGTAAATTGAGTGTCTTGTTTGTGACTGAGATACGTAATCTGCACATTTACTCAAACGTCAGCACTCATCTCTTCCACAGTTCTCAATGTCAAACGACAAAGACTGGATTGTTTGTTTTTTCATGATTGCGACTTGGGTCATTTTAATTCAGGACTCTTGTAACAGACTGCATCCATTGAAGTGTAAGATTTAGTCTTATCAGGTGGAAATTGACAAATTTTAGGATAGTTTAGGAATTAATATGGAAACCTCAGATTCAACCAGTACCACTGCTCTGGGAGTAAATTACCATCTATTGACTTGAGTTTGATAGAAGAGGTCAAAGTAAGCTCTGAATAGGGTTGTGAGCTTTTAACTTTGCTCTATTCTGATTTTATCTTATCTTAATTATGACAATTTCACATATCAATGGGAAAGGGGGAAGGGAATGGTGTGTAATGGAATGCTTGTGCTGTAATATTCTGTAAATTAGTGTATCTGGACACCAACACTATGTTTTTCACACACTATCCCACAGAGCCGAGGCTGTGTAATCACCCTAATTATCATTATTCAACACCACACTAAAACGAAAATCAAAAAACTTGGTTGGCCTTAGCTCTGCATTGAAAGCTCGTTCACCACTCTGTCATCGTCCCAAATGGCACCCTATTCCCTACATAGAGTACTACTTTTGACCAGACACCTATTTTATTTGTGTCCACATTCAAATGGTTAAAGTTGATTGTGATATGATTAAGAGAAAACAATCTATATTTGGGTGTGATGCTGGCCTTAAAATGGTAGCACCCTATTTGAACTTTGATGTAATTTGACCCAATATTATGGCCATAGGATGATTTCTATCAAATTACATTTTAAAACAGTTGAGATTTAATTGTAAAATTACAATGTATGAGTCTCATTTATGATTTTGCAGAAGGATTTTAGTCTAATGTCTCCATCTCATTATTGGTTTCTCTTATTTTAACAGAAGTAGAGCCACCACTCCATTATCTACAGTTATTTTTATTTATTTTTAACCAGGCAAGTCAGTTAAGACCAAATTCTTATTTACAATGACGGCCTACCCCGGCCAAACCCGGATGACTATGGGACAATTGTGCGCTGCCCTATGGGACTCCCAATCACGACCGGTTGTGATACAGCCCGGAATCGAACCAGGGTCTATAGTGATGCCTCCAGCACAGATGCTGCTCCATTCGGGAGCCCTACAGTGAGTCCGCCTACCATTACATCAATGCTAGAATTTATTTTTTCATTTTGCTATCTAGTATTCTAATACTAAACCTGGTATCGGTATCCTGTGCAGGCTCCAGGCATAAGCGACATAAATGGTTGCTTAGGAACTGTTAGACATTTTCAGAACCGGGACCCGGACAAAAATGTGGGAGGGTCATTATTTTTCAATTTGTCAGGGGGAAGGTTTAATAATATTTTTATCTTGTCGAGGGGAAAGTCATGAAATTTGTAATCGAAATTTCTATATTGCCAGATGCTACCCCTCATCCCTGATTCTCTGCTGGACGTGCAATATCAGGTGCACCTGTGGTTTCAATCAAATTATCTATAACCTATAGCTATACTATAGGTCTAGGCTATACAAAGTACAACGTTTTATTTATGCGGAAATGTACTTCCTTCCTGAGTTTTTGCGCTGCTGGGATGGTGTTAATAAAATTAGACTACACTGCATACACACTAATGGATAGGCTATCCCATTCATGATGGATAGGCTATCCCAATAACAATTATATCAGTGTGTGCAGACTGCTGATGTCCTGTTACGTTTGAGAGTAAGAGCGTGAACATTTTGAGGAACGGAGGTTAACTTCAATCAGAGATGGGTGCTGAAAGTAGGCTAATTCGAGAAGGCTTAATTCATTTAAACAGTCTTCATTTTAATTCAACCTTTATTTTATTAAAAAATGTTTTGTACTTTTTTTGTACCCTTTTTTTCTCCCCAATTTCATGAAATCTAATTGGTAGTTACAGTCTTGTCCCATCGCTGTAACTCCCCTACGGACTTGGGAGAGGCAAAGGCTGAGTCATGCGTACTCCGAAACACGACCCTGCCAAGCCGCACTGCTTCTTGACACACTGCTTGCTTAACCTGGAACCAATGTGTCGGAGGAAACGCCATCCAGCTGGTGACCGAGGTCAGCTTGCAGGAGCCCGGCCCGCCACAGGGAGTCGCTAGAGCGTGATGGGACAAGGATATTCCGGCCGGCCAAAACCTCCTCTAACCCGGACGATGCTGTGCCAATTGTGTGCTGCATCATGGATCTCCCGGTCACGGCCGGCTGTGACACAGCCTGGGATCAAACCCAGATCTGTAGTGACGCCTCAAAGACTGCGATGCAGTGCCTTTTACCGCTGCGCCACTCACTCCTAAAAGGTAGGCTAAGAGGTAGGCCTAGGGCTGTTACGGTGACCGTATTACCGCCACACTGGCAGTCACGAGTCATGAGTCATGACGGCAGTCAAATTCCACGTAACTGTTTAATCACGGTAATTAGGCTTCTCCATGCACTGATGCTGCTGATGGTCATTAGCAGCCTACAAAACTTGCTAACTGCCTGGTACTCAGCACTTCATTGTCCCTCTGACATCAATGCAAAATGTAATCGAAAATCTAATCAAACACTTCATGAGAGCCCATGAGCTCATGTTCCGCAACATTTCAATGCAATTGCGTGGGAAAACAGAGTTCTGATGGCCTCTGATATTTGATATTTCTGATATTTATTTCTTAACTTTCCTAGTATTAAGCACATTGCTTCACTTTACGACACGAGTATAGCCTACCTGGCTGGCATGAAAATAAACCACGGGAAAAGCGTCTTCCATTCGCTATTTAAGCGCATAGATGACATGTATTTTTTTCCCCATGCCCCTGTTCCCGAGACACGTGCATGATAATGGTTCATTCTAAATCAAAACTAATTTCACACATATATTATGTAATATATGTAAAGACAAAATTAAATTAAGAATAGTCTGATGTGTGACAATATTAGCCTATAACTTGTGAACGATGTATTATCAATGATGCCCAACTTGTGCAGAAAGGCAAGAAACAGCGTATGGCAATTTCTTTGCTACTTTTTAAAATCATAGTCACACTCCTCATGTAGCCTAGCCCATAGGCCTATATGTTTTGATAAGGTTTGTATCACAACTAAAGTGGCCAAATAACTTAAAATTAAGCACATTAATCCGCCTTATATCCGCTGGAGAGCCTAACTGGCATACAATTTGGGGAAGATAATTTCCCCCATAAAAATGAATCTTTATAATAAAGCATTACATGCATAATCACTTTTAAGAACAGTGTTTTTACGCTAATTGATTGCATCCTGGAACATTGTGTGCGCATTACTGCTCTTAAAATGTGATGAAATAGCTTAATAGTTCATCAACATTTTAAGCTAAACATTCTGATCTGTTGCATCAGCCTCATTGCTTTTTTGATGCAAGTAGTTGTATTAATTCGGGATCCATCGCATCCAACAACTGCCCCAGAGTACATTTGGAATATTTATTTCTTGCACAGAAGGACAAGTTGACCAATAGAATAGGTCAACTTTTTTTGTACTAGTAGATTGACATAGGCTAGTGCTTTTGCTGTTCGTTAGGCCTACTCATCTTGTTGGCTTACATCTTCTGTATGCGTCTCGGAATTCGATAAGAGTGTCTGACTTCATTCACTTGTAGTCTACTCTTAGCTGAAATACCTGTGGGAAGGACCCGATCACGTGATAGGTATTGTCTGATAAGTATTGAGATATGTGAGTGAGATGTGCTTCGGAGCGCGGCAGCCGGGAGGGGATTATAATTATTATATTCAGCCCAAGGGCAAAACGTCCACTTTGGCCGCAAAAGGCATAGATTTTTTAGGGGGCATTACGGCCACACAAGGGGGACGCCGGCAGGATGTTCGAGGCTTGGTGCGAGTATTATCAAGTGCTTGACAAAAATGTTTTTTTCCGATTATTATCGAGTATATTGGTTCCTAACTTCCCTGAAAAGTTGCATATCGCGGGGGCTATTTGATGCTAATGCAGAACGCCACAGGATGTTTTTGTGCTGGTCAAGGGCAGTCAAGTCTGGGGTGAATCAAGGGCTATATTTCTTTTTAGTTCTACATTTTTTTAATGGGGCATGCTTATTTAAGATGGTGAGGAAGGCACTTTTAAATAGCAACCAGGCATCCTCTACTGACAGGATGAGGTCAATATCCTTAAAGGATACCCGGGCCAGGTTGATTAGAAAGGCCTGCTCGCAGAAGTGTTTTAGGGAGCGTTTGACAGTGATTTGATTGTTTGATTGTTAATGAGAGACTGATGAAGTGTTGTCAGCTTCAACAAGAAACAAATCAGAGCTCATGCCTTTCATGCAACTTTTTTCAAAACATCATTAGAGTCCCACCATGCAGCTTTAGAATGTATTAAAAATCTAAGTATACAGTGCATTCGGAAAGTTTTCAGACCCCTTGACTTTTTCCACATTTTGTTACGTTACAGCCTTATTCTATAATTGATTCAGAAAAAGAATTTCATCAATCTACACACTATACCACATAATGACAAAGCAAAAAAAAATTTTTTTTTTAGAATTTCTGGAAAATGTGTACAAATTTAAAAACACATTATTTACATAAGTATTCAGACCTTTTGCTAAGAGACTCAAAATTGAGCTCAGGTGCATCCTGTTTCCATGGATCATCCTCGAGATGTTTCTACAACTTCATTGGACTCCTGTTGTAAAGCAAAAACCAAGCCATGAGGTCAAAGGATTTGTCCGAAGAGCGCCGAGACAGGATTGTGTCAAGGCACAGATCTGGGGAAGGGTACCAAAAAATTCTGCAGCATTGAAGGTCCCCAAGAACACAGTGGCCTCCATCATTCTTAAATGGAAGAAGTTTAGAACCTCCCAAGACTCCTCCTAGAGCTGGCCGCCCGGCCGAACTGAGCAATCGAGGGAGAAGGACCTTGGTCAGGGAGATGACCAAAAACCTGATGGTCACTCTGACAGAGCTCCAGAGTTCCTCTGTGGAGATGGGAAAAGGACAACCAGAAGGACAACCATTTCTGTAGCACTCCACCATTAAGGTATTTATGATAGAGTGGTCAGACGTAAGCCACTTCTCAATTAAAGGCACATGACAGTCTTCTTGGAGTTTTCCGAAAGGCACCTAAAGAACTCTCAGACCATGAGAAACAAGATTCTCTGGTCTGATGAAACCAAGATTGAACTCTTTTGCCTGTCTGGAGGAAACCTGGCACCATCCCTTACGGTGAAGCATGGTGGTGGCAGCATCATGCTGTGGGGATGTTTTTCAATGGCAGGGAGTGGGAGATTAGTCAGGATCGAGGGATAGATGGACGGCAAAAAGTACAGAGAGATCCTTGATGAAAACCTGCTCCAGAGCCCTCAGGACCTCAGACTGGGGTGAAGGTTCACCTTCCAACGGTACAATGACCTTAGGCACACAGCCAAGACATCGCAGAAGTTGGCTACGGGACAAGTCTGAAGGTCCTTGAGTGGCCCAGCCAGAGCCCGGACTTGAACCCGATCAAACATGTCTGGAGAGACCTGAAAATAGCTGTGCAGTGACGCTCCCCATCTAACCTGACAGAGCTTGTGTGGATCTGCAGAGAAGACTTGGAGGAACACCCCAATACAGGTGTGCCAAGCTTGTAGCGTCATACCCAAGAAGACTCGATGCTGTAATCACTGCCATAGGTGCTTCAACAAAGTACTGAGTATAAAGGGTCAGGGCCACAGTGTCTCCCAACCCCCGTCTCAGCCTCCAGTATCTATGATGCTGTAGTCTATTTTCCGGGGGGGCTAGGATCAGTCGGTTATATCTGGTGTTATTCTCCTGTCTTATCAGGTGTCCTGTGTGAATTTTAAGTATACTCCCTCTAATTTTCTCTCTCTCCCTTTCTCCCTTCCGGAGGACCTGAGCCCTATGACCATGCCTCAGGACTACCTGGCCTGATGACTCCTTGCTGTCCCCAGTCCACCTGGTTGCTGCTCCAGTTTCAACTCTTCTGCCTGAGGCTATGGAGGGGATTGCCTGCGGCTTAAGGTGACTGGCCACCCCCCAGAGCCTGGTTTCTTCCTTGGTTCCAGCCTTTCTAGGGAGTTTTTACTAGCCACCGTGCTTCTACATCTGCATTGCTTGCTGTTTGGGGTTTTAGGCTGGGTTTCTGTATAGCACTTTGTGACATCTGCTGATGTGAAAAGGGCCTTATAAATACATTTGATTGATTGGTTGAATACTTATGTAAATGTGATATTCATTTTTGTGTGCAAACATTTCTATAAACCAGTTTTTTCTTTGTCATTATCGGGAATTGTGTGTAGATTGATGAGGCAATAAAATATTATATATATTTTTTTTGAATAAGGTAACGTAACAAAATGTGGAAAAGTCAAGGGGTCTGAATACTTTCCTAATGCACTATATTGTCCAACGTTTGTAGCACAATTAAAGTTGCATAAATAACTCTAAATTAAGCATATAGTTTATTTGTTAATGGCTCAACACAGAATAGCCGCATGTGCGCATTCCCTCATCGTTTTGGAGAAATATTTATTTTATTCAGCATTGTTCAATTGTATTCTTCATACTATAAAATAATGCCACGGAATAATAATCATGTCTTGTCTGCTAAATTAACTAGTGTAACCCACAGACATTTGGCATAGTCAGATCAGGACCCAACATAAGGGCAACTCAGAGTATGCTATTCTGTTTTTTTGAAATAGACTACATTTTCTTCATATCATGCTTCTTTAGACCTGTCTAAAATAAATAATGGATTTATTGTGATGGTGTACGCTACATTACATGGATGTATTAGACTTTTCTAAATGTAGATGTTCCAAAGGTCTGCATCAGTAGTTTGTAGGCTATGTGTGGAAGCCAGTAAATGCTAAATCTATTTATGTTAATTAATGTCAGTTATTTACTTGACAATCACCGGCTGACAAAATGGCATGACTGCCACAGCCCTAGGTAGCCCTATCTGCATTACCAGTAGTGGGGTAGGCTAAATAAATACAACACAATAGGGCTAATTAAAAGAATAGTGATAAAGGAACCGGAATAGGCTGGATAGAGCATGCCCAGAGCTCATGGTTAAGCGGTACCAGAGCAAAATTGGAGCTGGAGAGTGGGCTAACACTCCGAACCTTTTTAAAATCCTGTCAGCGCTCCAGCCAAATTACGCATGCGCACCTCCTCGATCTACTCCGCTCACATGCACTGGTGTTGTATAACAAAAATATTATTCTTGTCTCCAGTCATGTAAAAGGATGTAGAATTGCCTGAAATGTGTTTATAAAAGGATATTTCTTCTTACATTTAAGTCATTTAGCAGACGCTCTTATCCAGAGCGACTTACAAATTGGAAAGTTCATACATATTCATCCTGGTCCCCCCGTGGGGAATGAACCCACAACCCTGGCGTTGCAAGCGCCATGCTCTACCAACTGAGCCACACGGATCCCCAAATACGATGATAGATTCACGCAATGCTTTTATTACACTGAACAAAAATATAAACACAACATGCAAAGATTTCAATGATTTTACAGTTCATATAAGGTAATCAGTCAATTGAAATCAATTCATTAGGCCTAATCTATAGATTCACATGACTAGGAATACAGATATGCATCGGTTGGTCACACATACCTTAAAAAAAAAGTTGGGGCGTGGATCAGAAAACCAGTCAGTGTCTATTGTGACCACCATTTGCCTCATGCAGCGCGACACATCTCCTTCACATAGAGCTTATCAGTGTGTTAATTGTGGCCTGTGGAATGTTGTACGACTCCACTTCAATGGCTGTGCATAGTTGCTGGATATTGGCAGGAACTGGAACACACCGTCGTACACATCGATCCAGAGCATCCCAAACATGCTCAATGGGTGACATGTCTGGTGAGTATGCAGGCCATGGAAGAACTAGGACATTTACAGCTTCCAGGAATTGTGTACAGATCCTTGCGACATGGAGCTGTGCATTATTATGCTGAAACATGAGGTGATGGCGGCGGATGAATGGCACGACAATTGGACTCAGGATCTCATCACGGTGTCTCTGTGTATTCAAATTCCCATCGATAAAATGCAATAGTTTTTATTGTCCGTAGCTTATGCCTGCCCAACCATAACCCCGCCGCCACCATTGGAAACTCTATTCACAACGTTGACATCAGCAAACCGCTCGCCCACATGACGCCATTTGCCATCTGCCCGGTACAGTTGAAACCGGGATTCATCCGTGAAGAGCACACTTCTCCAGCGTGCCAGTGGCCATCGAAGGTGAGCATTTGCCCACTGAAGTCGGTTAAGACACCAAACTGCAGTCAGATCAAGACCCTGGTGAGGATGATAAACACATAGATGTGCTTCCCTGAAACGGTTTCTGACAGTTTGCAGAATTTTCATCAGCTTTCCGGGTGGCTGGTCTCAGACGATCACGCAAGTGAAGAAGCCCGATGTGGAGGTCCTGGGCTGGCTCTGCGATTATGAGGCCGGTTGGGCGTACTTCCAAATTCTCTAAACGACGTTGGAGGTGGCTTATGGTAGAGAATTGATCATTCAATTATTGGACATTCCTGCAGTCAGCATGCCAATTGCACGCTCCCTCAACTTGAGACATGGCATGGCACAGTTGTGACTGTGGCATTGTGTTGTGTGACAAAACTGCACATTTTAGAGTAGCCTTTTATTGTCCCCAGCACAAGGTGTGTAATGATCATGCCATTTAATTAGCTTCTTGATACGCCACACCTGTCAGGTTGATGTATTATCTTGGCAAAGGAGAAATGCTCACTAACAGGGATGTAAACAAATGTGTGCACAAAATGAGAGAAATAAGCTTTTTCTGCATATGAAAAATGTCTGGGTTCATTTATTTCAGCTCATGAAACATTGGACCAACAATTTACATGTTTCTTTTATAATTTTGTTCAGTATATAAAGGAGATATTTCACCCCTACACTTGTCCTCTGCAGTCTGAGAACACACAACCTTCTGGCCCGCAGCCCTACGCTAACAAAATTGCTACGTTGCCATGTAATGCTTGTAAGACGAAGAACAGTTTCTAAAACTGCATATCTACGGCTCTGGTCTGTCCTAGGAGTGAGGGTAGGCATGTTCTCTGCTATCCACTTTATGTTTTAATTATTATTGTTGGTGTAGGGCAGGTTCACTTGTTTGTTTTTTCAAGTGTTCAGGGATGGTCAGGTAAAAAATATAATTAATGAAGGGAAGGCCATCCATTTTTATTTCAAAGAGATCCAATTTCCTCCAGGTATCCCTCATTCTAAATATTTGTATTACATTTTTTAGAACTCAGTCAGGGTCTCAACTTAACGTTGAGAGTTAGATTAGTAGAATAGACTAGGTGTAATTTTTCTCGTGTTATGTCAGTCACTGACAGTCACTGAATGAATTGACCGAGAAAAATGTCAGCTAATCATTTTTGGGTGGTAAGTTAGTCTAGCCAGGTATCTAGTAATCATGGCTGAATACCAACTGAGCCCCCGGAGCAGGTGTCCAGGGGCCCCCATTGATTTTGTCAGTCACTCTCACTCAGATTTCATTAACATGACATAGGGTTTGGCAAAATGTGTAGAATTGCAGGAAATTAACTTTAAAACTGCAAAGATGTATCTCCACCCCATGGCAATATGTGTATCATTGCAGAAAGCTTAATTGAACTTCTTGTGGCTGCAGGGGCAGTATTGAGTAGCTTGGATGAAAGGTGCACAGAGGTGCCCAGAGTAAACGGCCTGCTCCTCAGTCATAGTTGCTAATATATCCATATTATTATTAGTATTGTATAGAAAACACTCTGAAGTTTCTAAAACTGTTTGAATTATGTCTGTGAGTATAACAGAACTCATATGGCAGGCAAAAACCTGAGAAAAAAATCCAAACAGGAAGTGGAAATTCTGAGGCTGGTCAATTTTCAACCAAGATCCCATTGAAATCACAGCAAGATATGCATGTGTTTGCACTTACTACGGCTTCCACTAGATGTCAACAGTCTGTAGAACTTTGTCTGATGCCTCTACTGTGAAGGGGGGCCGAATGAGAGTGGAATTAGTCAGGTCTGCCATGACCTGACCATTCTTTGACCATGCGCGTTCACATGAGAGGGAGCTCTGTTCCATCGCTCATCTGAAGTCAATGTAATTCTCCGGTTGGAACGTTATTCAAGATTTATGTTAACAACATTCTAAAGATTGATTCAATACATCGTTTGACATGTTTCTACTGACTGTTACTGAACTTTTGGACATTTCATCAGCTTTTAGGGAACGTGCTTCGTGACTTTGGAATTGTTTACCAAACGCGCTAACAAAAGTAGCTAATTGGACATAAATAATGGACGTTATCGAACAAATCAAGCATTTATTGTGGACCTGGGATTCCTGGGAGTGCATTCTGATGAAGATCATCAAAGGTAAGGGAATATTTATCATGTAATTTCTGGTTTCTGTTGACTCCAACGTGGCGGCTAATTTGACTATTGTTCTGAGCGCCGTCTCAGATTATTGCATGGTTTGCTTTTTCCGTAAAGTTTTTTTGAAATCTGACACTAATGCGGTTGCATGAAGGAGAGGTATATCTATAATTCCATGTGTATATGTATTATCATCTACATTTATGATGAGTATTTCTGTTGAATCGATGTGGCTATGCAAAATCACTGGATGTTTTTGGAACTAGTGAACGTAACACGCCAATGTAAACTCAGATTTTTTAATATAAATATGAACTTTATCAAACAAAACATACATGTATTGTGTAACATGAAGTCCTATGAGTGTCATCTGATGAAGATCATCAAAGGTTAGTGATTCATTTTATCTCTATTTGTGCTTTTTGTGACTCCTATCTTTGGCTGGAAAAATGACTGTGATTTGTCTGTGATTTGGCGGTGACCTAACATAATCGTTTGTGGTGCTTTCGCTGAAAATCTTATTTGAAATCGGACACTTTGATGGGATTAACAACAAGATTACCTTTAAAATGGTATAAGACACGTATGTTTGAGGAATTTTAATTATGAGATTTCTGTTGTTTGAATTTGCTGAATTGAATTAAAAATATTTATAATCATGCAATCACAAGTGAAATATACCAAAACACAGCTTAGCTTGTTGTTAATCCACCTATCGTGTCAGATTTTGAAAATATGCTTTACAGCGGATGTATTTTTGTGAGTGTATCAATCAATGCTAGAACAGCTAGCCCCAAATTAGCATGGTCACGAAAGTCAGAAAAGCAATAAAATTAATCGCTTACCTTTGATAATCTTCGGATGTTTGCACTCACGAGACTCCCAGTTACACAATAAATGTTATTTTTGTTTGTTAAATATTACTTTTATTAAAAAAAAACGCCATTTGGGTTGCGCGTTATGTTCAGAAAACCACAGCCTCGTTCCGTTCGACGATAATTCCAAAAAGTATCCGTAATGTTCGTAGAAACATGTCAAATGTTTTTTATAATCAATCCTCAGGTTGTTTTTAACATACATAATCGATAATATTTCAACCGGACCGTGACCTATTCAATAAAAGAGAGAAAGAAAATGGAGGGCTACCGCTCTCGCGCGCAGGAACTAATCAAAGGACACCTGACTAGTTTTGAAAAATCTTGCTCATTTTTCAAAATAAAAGCCTGAAACTATGTCTAAAGCCTGGTCACAGCCTGAGGAAGCCATTGGAAAGGGAATCTGGTTGATACCCCTTTAAATGGAAGAAAGACGGGAAATGAAACACAGATAAATAAAATAGAAATCACTTCCGGGTTAGATTTCCTCAGGTTTTTGTCTGCACAATCAGTTTTGTTATACTCACAGACAATATTTTGACAGTTTTGGAAACTTTGGAGTGTTTTCTATCCTAATCTGTAAAGTATATGCATATTCTACGATCTGGACCTGAGAAATAGTCAGTTTACCTTGGGAACGTTATTTATTTATTTTTATACAAAAAAAAAGAGTCTGACCCCTAGCGTCAAGAAGTTAACGCACAGAGCCACTCAAATTGACTGGAGACACAACAATTGACTGGGCCTGAGACGCACACAAACCGATTGTGACACAATCCTAGTGGGACCTCTACCGAAGAGCAACAGAAGGCACCAATACATCCTGGTGATTCTGGATTATGACACCAGGTACCCGGAAGCCATTCCCCTGCGCACCATGGCCACCAAGGGAATCGCACATGAGTTAGTCATGCTTTTCTCCCGAGTAGGCATCCCCGATGAGATATTAACCGACCAGGGAACCCCGTTTATGTCGCGAATCATGAAGGATCTATGCAACTAATGAAACCGATGGGTTGGTGGAAAGATTAAATCGAACCCTGAAGCAGATGCTAAAGAAGGTGATGGAGGCAGATGGAAAGAATTGGGACCAGCTGCTACCCTACCTGATGTTCTCGATCCGAGAAGTGCTTCAACAGGACTCTGTCCCTTCGAATTCCTGTACGGGAGACGGCCCAGAGGACTGCTGGACGTGGCTAAAGAAGCCTGGGAACAGCAACTGTCACCCCATTGAACCATGGTGAAGCACGTGGAAGACATGAGAGACTGGATGGCAACCCTGTGGCCCCTGGTACGGGAACACATGCTGGAGGCCCAGGAGGCCCAAGTGCGGGTGTACAACAGAAGGGCACAACAAAGGGACTTTCAGCCAGGAGATAGTGTTGATGTTGGTCTCCACCTCAGAATGTACGTTTTTGGCCCGATGGAACAGGCCATACAAAGTCCTTGAGAAGGTGGGTGAACTTAACTATAGGTTCAGACAGCTGGGACGAAGGCATCGGACCCAGATTTACCATGTGAATTTGCTAAAGAAATGGAATGCACTCTACTCTATTTCCTCGAAGAAGCCTACCGCAGAGACCAAGCCGGCGGAGGTGCCACTGGGGGAGCAGCTGAGCCAAGCACAGACGCAGGAGCTGAGGGAGTTGGTCGGCCGGAACAAGGATGTGTTCTCCAGTGAACCAGGACACAACGATTTGGTACAGCACAGCATCATCACCGAACCCGGGAAAAGGGTGAAGTTGAGACCCTACCGCAAACCAGAAGCAAGGAGAGAGGCTGTCAGGACCGAAGTAAAAACGATGTTGAAAGGTAATTATAATCGCAGAGTTGAATAGTGAGTGGTGCAGCCCCATAGTGTTGGTGCCAAAACCAGACGGAACCATTCGATTCTGTAATGATTTTAGAAAGGTAAATGAAATCTCAAAGTTCCACACCTACCCCATGGCCCAAATTGATGAATTAACTGAACGGCTAGGGACTGCCCGATTTATCAGCATGCTTGACCTGATAAAGGGTTATTGGCAGGTGCCCTTAGCTCCCGAGGAAGAAAACTGCTTTCGCCACCCCTGACCGGCTGCAAGAAGCTGCCCTTTGGGCTGTACGGGGCCCCGGCCACCTTCCAGAGGTTAATGGAACAGATTCTCCGTCCCCATCGTGAGTACGTGGCGAGCTACATTGATAATATTGTGATCCGTGGGAGTGAGTGGGAGACACATCTAAACTAGGTGAGCGCGGTACTGCAGACCTAACGAGAGGCAGGGCTAACAGCGAAGAAAGTGGAGGTGATTGGGACTGGCCTCGCCCCCTCCCCAAAAAGCAGCTACGCATGTTTGTGGGGTTGACTAGTTACTACCGGATATTTATTTCCCACTTTGCCTCCCTAGCCAGCCCCCTGACAGATCTGACCAGGAGCCGTCTGCCCGCCCAGGTGGCTTCTCCAAATTATATATTACTTATTGGGACGGCACTTCACCCTCATAACGGCCCATGCACCACTGGTTTGGATGGCACGGAATAAGGACAGTAACACCCGGGTCACCCGCTGGTTCCAATCCTTACAGCCCTTTGCTTCTCTGTCATCCACAGATCAGGTGCATGCCATGGAAATGCCATGGCACGGAGAGGTGAGGGGAGTGGTGATTGAAGGGAGATACCTTGCAGTCTGCTGGCTACACCCCCGAGCCTTATATGGACTTCCTTCCTTCAAACGCGGCGAGCCTGTGGATTATTAAAGCCAGGGAGTGCTTGGGGATAAAAGAGGAAACGACCTTCAAAAAGGGGCAGAGAACGGAGAGGGAAGCGTGTGTTATGGAGAGTGTGAGAAGAAAGAAATACCGTTGTGACCTGGACTGTCTGATTACCTCCACTGTGTACCAAACCGGTTTGGCTGAGGACCCGAGTTTTAGGGTTACCTCTGGAGAACGGAATGGACAACGAGAACGGATTGTGGACTGTGAAATGGTTGGTGAATTCCTCCCTTTCCCCCAGTGTGCAAAACTCCCTAATAAACTACCCTTTTGCGTTCTAGTGCTCCATGTGCGTGTTTTTTTATTGAACTTGGCTTTATGTGTGTGTTTAAAAATATATATATATATAATTTTTATATATGTGTGTGTGTATATTTAAAAAAATATGTATATTCTCCTGACTGCGACATTGCTCGTCCTAATATTTCTTAATTCCATTCTTTTATCTTTAGATTTGTGTGTATCGTTAGATATTACTGCACTTTTGGAGCCAGGAACACAAGCATTTCGCTACACCCGCATTAACATCTGCTAAATATGTGTATGCGACCAATAAAAATGTATTTGATTCATACAAATCGCTCAGGCCCAGTCAATTTGACAACAAGAGATTTGCTGGCAATGTAAATACTACATGTAGCTCCTATAAAACTGAAACATTTTCTCTACTCCTCATGGGCAAACTGTGTAGAATTGTAGGAAATTAACTTTCAAACGGAATTCCCCCCCCCCCTGTCAAGAGGCCTACGGATCCTGGTCAAAAGTAGTACACTATAAAGTGAGTAGGGTCTCATTTAAGACGAAGCTTGACACTGGGTATTATTAGAGCAGTAAGTCAGACCCCAGCTCTCTTCATTGTTACTTTCTCTTTTCCTTCTCCTGATGAGTCACTCTCTTGCTCCCTCTATCCCCCCTCTATCCTCCATTGCCGCTACCTCACTCTCCACTCAAAGCTCCTCTTTCATGCTTTCTCTCTTCCTTCTTTGACTTCATTCTAATCATCTGTTGTTGTACAGTATCTCTGACTTTTTCTGGCCATGGTGGATACATTTTTTTCAATGAAATCTAATTCTAGTCAGAAAGGGCATAAT
Organism: Salvelinus alpinus; assembly: GCF_045679555.1. Classification (NCBI taxonomy): domain Eukaryota; kingdom Metazoa; phylum Chordata; class Actinopteri; order Salmoniformes; family Salmonidae; genus Salvelinus; species Salvelinus alpinus. The sequence continues at coordinate 26,822,563 of NC_092107.1, forward strand.
TGCCTCTGATTTCCCTAAGGATTCCAATACTGTGATGTGAAGGAGAGCTTTGATTCTCTGGACAGTGTCGCTGAATTGAAATACATCTGGTCTGTGAAGTCAACCTGTCTCCAACAAGTTATTGGACATCGTAATAAGTCCGTCAACTAAGTCAATTTGTAAGTCGCTCTGGATAAGAGCGTCTGCTAAATGACTTAAATGTAAATGTAAGTCAGTATGTGCTTACAGACAACCAACCTAGTTACAGTGAATTTGGGAAATATTCAGACGCCTTGAATTTTTCAAAATTTTGTTACGTTACAGCCTTATTCTAAAATTGATGCCATTTCTTTTGTCTACACACAATACCCCATAATGACAAAGCAAAAACAGGTTTTTAGAAATGTTTGTAAATTTAAAAAAAAATCTGCATCTGGAATAACACATTTAAACTCAGCAAAAAGAGAAACGTCCTCTCACTGTTAACTGCGTTTATTTTCAGCGAGATTCAACAACTGAAACATAAACTGAACAAGTTCCACAGACATGTGACTAACAGAAATGGAATAATGTGTCCCTGAACAAAGGGGGGGGGGGGTCAAAATCAAAAGTAACAGTCAGTATCTGGTGTGGCCACCAGCTGCATTAAGTACTGCAGTGCATCTCCTCCTTGTGACCTGCACCAGATTTGCCATTTCTTGCTGTGAGATGTGACGCCACTCTTCCACCAAAGCACCTGCACGTTCCCGGACATTTCTGGGGGGAATGGCCCTAGCCCTCACCCTCCGATCCAACAGGTCCCAGACGTGCTCAATGGGATTGAGATCCGGGCCCTTCGAAGGGCCATGGCAGAACACTGACATTCCTGTCTTGCAGGAAATCACGCACAGAAAGAGCAGTATGGCTAGTGGCATTGTCATACTGGAGGGTCATGTCAGGATGAGCCTGCAGGAAGGGTACCACATGAGGGAGGAGGATGTCTTCCCTGTAACGCACAGCGTTGATATTACCTGCCTTACAACAGGCCTACAAGCCCTCAGTCCAGGCTCTCTCAGCCTATTGCGGACAGTCTGAGCACTGATGGAGGGATGGTGTGTTCCTGGTGTAACTCGGGCAGTTGTTGTTGCCATCCTGTACCTGTCCCGCAGGTGTGATGTTCGGATGTACCAATCCTGTGCAGGTGTTGTTACACGTGGTCTGTCCTGTCTCCCTGTAGCGCTGTCTTAGGCGTCTCACAGTACGGACATTGCAATTTATTGCCCTGGCCACATCTGCTGTCCTCGTGCCTCCTTGCAGCATGCCTAAGGCACATTCACGCAGATGAGCAGGGACCCTGGGCATCTTTCTTTTGGTGTTTTTCAGAGTCAGTAGAAAGGCTTCTTTAGTGTCCTAAGTTTTCATAACTGTGACCTTAATTGCCTACCGTCTGTAAACTGTTAGTGTCTTAACGAACGTTCCACAGGTGCATGTTCATTAATTGTTTATGGTTCACTGAACAAGCATGGGAAACAGTGTTTAAACCCTTTACAATGAAGATCTGTGAAGGTATTTGGATTTTTACAAATTATCTGTGAAAGACAGCGTCCTGAAAAAGGGACATTTCTTTTTTTGCTGAGTTTACATAAGTATCAGTACTTTGTTGAAGCACCTTTGGCAGCGATTACAGCCTCGAGTCGTCTTGGGTATGACGCTACAAGCTTGGCACACCTGTATTTGGGGAGTTTCTCCCATTCTTCTATGCAGATCCTCTCAAGCTCTGTCAGGTTGGATGGGGAGCGTCGCTGCACAGCTATTTTCAGGTCTCACCAGAGATGTTCGATCTGGTTCAAGTCCGGGCTCTGGCTGGGCCACTCAAGGACATTCAGAAACTTGTCACGAACCCACTCCTGCATTGTCTTGGCTGTGTGCTTAGGGTCATTGTCCTATTGGAAGGTGAACCTTCACCCCAGTCTGAGGTCCTGAGTGCTCTGTAGCACGTTTTCATCAAGGATCTCTGTACTTTGCTGCATTCATCTTTGCCTCGATCCTGACTAGTCTCCCAGTCCCTGATGCTGAAAAACATCCCCACAGCATGATGCTGCCACCACCATGCTTCACCGTAAGGGATGGTGCCAGGTTTCCTCCAGACGTGACGCTTGGCATTCAGGCCAAAGAGTTCGATTTTGCTTTCATCAGACCAGAGAATCTTGTTTCTTATGTTCTGAGTCATTCAGGTGCCTTTTGGCAACTCCAACCCGGCTATCATGTGCCTTTTACTGAGCAGAGGCTTCCGTCTATCCACTCTACCATAAAGGCCTGATTGGTGGAGTGCTGCAGAGATGGTTGTTCTTCTGGAAGGCTCTGTCAGAGTTTCCATAGCGCATTTTTTGGTACCCTTCCACAGATCAGTGCCTCAACGCAATCATGTCTCTGAGCTCTACGGACAATTCCTTTGACCCCATGGCTTGGTTTTTACTCTGACATGCACTGTCAACTGTGGGACCTTTAATAGACAGGTGTGTACCTTTCCAAATCATGTCCAATCAATTGAATTCACCACAGGTGGACTCCAATCAAGTTGTAGAAACATCTCAAGGATGATCAATGGAAACAGGATGCACATAGAGCTCAATTTCAGGTCTCATATCAAAGGGTCTGAATACTTAAGGTATTTTTAATACATTTGCAAAAATGTGTGTAGATTGATGAATTTTTTTTATTCAACTTATTTTCGAATTAAGGCTGTAACTTTAACAAAATGTGGAAAAAGGGAAGGGGCCTTACTACTTTCCGAATTAACTGTATATCCCACAGTCAATCCTAAATCGTCATCCACGTGCACAATTCTTTTTTTAAATTGTGCATTGATATAAATGGTTCTAGTTCTAGATCTCAAATTCTAGTTTTAGTTCTCAAATTAAGATTCAGCCCTTTAACCTTTCAGTGATACCCATCCCGGATCCGGGAGCATCCTCATCAAAAAAGCTGACTAGCATAGCCTAGCCTAACGGGACAGGGATATCATATAATATAATTTCATGAAATCACAATTCCAATACAGCAAATGAAAGATAAACATCTTGTGAATCCAGCCATCATTTCCGATTTTTAAAATGTTTTACAGCGAAAACACTATGTATTTATATTAGCTAACCACAATAGCCAAACACACAACGGCATGTTTTCACCATGTTTCCACCACATAGGTAGCTTTCACAAAACCCAGAAATAGAGATAAAATTAATCACTAACCTTGAACAACTTCATCAGATGACAGTCTTATAACATCATGTTATCCAATACATTTATGTTTTGTTCGAAAATTTGCATATTTGAGGTATAAATCATAGTTTTACATTGCAGCCACCATCACAAATAGCACCAAAGCAGCCAGAATAATTACAGAGAGCAACGTGAAATACATAAATTCTCATCATAAAACATTTATGAAAAATACATGGTGTACAGCAAATGAAAGATAAACATCTTCTGAATCCAGCCAATATTTCCGATTTTTTTAAGTGTTTTACAGCGAAAACACAATATATATTTCTATTAGCTCACTACAATAGCCAAACACACAACGCCATTAACTCCCCGCCAAAATAGCTTTCACAAAACCGACAAAATAGAGATAAAATTAATCACTAACCTTGAACAACTTCATCAGATGACAGTCTTATAACATTATGTTATACAATACATTTATGTTTTGTTCGAAAATTTGCATATTTAGAGCTGCAAATCGTGGTTATACATTGTGAATACGTAGCAACAATTCACCAGAATGTCCGGAGATATTTTGGACACTCACCTAATCTGAACAAAGAACTCATCATAAACTTTACATAAAAATACTTGTTGTATGGCAAATGAAAGATACACTGGTTCTTAATGCAACCGCTGTGTTAGATTTTAAAAAATAACTTTACCACAACATACAGCATGCGTTATTGTGAGACAGCGCTCACCTATTCTCCGCCGTGTTGGAGTCAACATATTACACAGAAATACGAAATAACATCATAAATGTTGTCTTACTTTTGCTGTTCTTCCATCAGAATGTTGTGCAAGGAGTCCTAGGTCCAGAATAAATCGTTGTTTGGTTTTAGAATGTCCATTTCTTCTGTCGAATTAGCAACTTTGGCTAGCCATGTGGCGTGAACATGCCCATCAACTCTTGGCGCTTGGAACGAAAAATTCAAAAATTCCCAATAAACTTCTAATAAACTGGTCAAACTCGGTTGAAAATCCTACTTTATGATGTTTTTCTCATATGTACGCTTTTCAGAAGACAATGTCGAGGTCCCCCGCGCGCCGTCGAAGACAAACAAAATACCGGACCTGTCACTCCAAAAGCTCTTATTCGGCCTCAGATCAAGCTAGACACCCCATTCAACCTCCCCACTGCCTGTTGACATCTAGTGGAAGGCGTATGAAGTGCATATAGATCCATAAATAAAAGCCAGTTGAATAGGCAGGCCCTGACACAGAGCCTCGTTTTCAGATTTTTCACTTCCTGTATGGAAGTTTGCTGCCAAATGAGTTCTGTTTTACTCACAGATATAATTCAAACAGTTTTAGAAACTTCAGAGTGTTTTCTATCCAATAGTAATAATAATATGCATATTGTATGATCTAGAACAGAGTACGAGGCCGTTTAATTTGGGCACGATTTTTTCCAAAGTGAAAACAGCTCCCCCCTATTCACAAGAAGCCCTTTAATGTCCTGTCAAATGATGGGCAATCTTGCGTCATACAGAAAAAGAAACGGTACTATGTGTGTTTTGTTCTACAGGTCATTGTGGGAAGACGTTTGCCATCTTGAAGAGGTATATCAGCGATGCGGTGCCAAAGACGAGCTGGCTGCTGGTGGTGGATGATGACACACTCATCAGGTAAAGCTTTCAGTATACACACACTCGTGTACACACGCAGCCACACAAACACAAAGATACACATACACACACAGACAGACACTAAGGCCGATGGTGTGTCTGAGTGATAGTTCCTCCAAAATGTGTGTCTTCACTTATGCCAAAACCCCTGATGCAGTGAAAAACTGTCAAATAAAAAAAAAATTAAGAACTCTTCAAGACTGCCTCCTGAGGGCACAGTCAGCAAACTGATTCTTTTTTATTTAGTGCGGAAGTTACCAGATGTAGAGAGCAGCGGAGTCATTATTTTTTTTATTTTTTTTTTATGAAGAATATCCTACCTGTTGTACCAGTGTGTGTGTGTGCATTGTGTGATGAGAGAGAATATATGTGTGTGTGCATGCACACGTGTTTGTTTGTACATGCATGTGTACCTGATGAGTGTGAGTGTATGCCATCCCCAGCCTGCCCAGACTGCAGATGCTGTTGAGCTGTTACGACCCCTCTGAACCGGTGTGTCTAGGGGAGAGGTACGGCTACGGGCTGGGCCAGGGAGGCTACAGCTACATCACCGGAGGAGGGGGGTGAGTCACTTACAGCTTCTACATCCCAAATGGTACCCTATTCCCTACATAGTACAGTACTTTTGATGGCCCTGGTCAAAAATACTGTATAAATACTCTGTAAGGAATAAGGTGCCTTTTGGGACTCAGCTAACATCTCTGACACAGACATTTTGGATGCAGCAATTTATGTTAATTGAGACAGAACCCGTCTTTTTAGAGCAGTGGTTCCCAACTATGATCCTCGAGGACCCCCAACTAGAGGTTTTCATGATTCCAACAGACCCGAGGACCCGAGCGGATACAAGTCCTAAATTCTTACTTTTGTCTCTGATCTGGGTCAGGTCTGATGTAACTGTCACGAGTCTCTTGTATGTGCAACTAAAATAGATTTGCCGACTGGGCCTGATTGGACCTGTCCTCTGATAATTTAATGTCTGATGTGATGAGAACTGCACAAGCTTGTCTGTGTCATCTAACTGCAACTCAATAAAACGTACAGCTTATGTCCAACTGAAACTGGTCCCGGCCGCTCACCTCACATGCGCCTGCTGCTGAGGAGAGAGAGAGCGCGAGTAAGAGGAGCCTTGGCCTATAGGCTACTCTTGATTGTGCAGATGGAGGCCTTTTTCAAGGTAAAATGAAAGTTAGAGTAGAAAGATTATAGTGAAAACAAATTGACAAGTTGAATCGCAACAAAGCATCCTTCACTCATGCTGCCAAACATGCCCTTGTAAAACTGACCACCCTACTGATCCTCGACTTCGGCGATGTCATTTATAAAATAGCCTCCAACACTCTACTCAACAAATTGGATGCAGTCTATCACAGTGCCATCCGTTTTGTCACCAAAGCCCCATATACTACCCACCTCTGCGACCTGTACGCCCTCGTTGGCTGGCCCTCGCTTCATACTCGTCGCCAAACCCACTGGCTCCAGGTCATCTACAAGTCTCTGCTAGGTTAAGCCCCGCCTTATCTCAGCTCACTGGTCACCATAGCAGCACCCACTCGTAGCACGCGCTCCAGCAGGTATATCTCACTGGTCACCCCCAAAGTCAATTCCTCCTTTGGCCACCTTTCATTCCAGTTCTCTGCTTCTAATGACTGGAACGAACTGCAAAAATCACTGAAGCTGGAGACTCTCCCAGAATCTCCCTCACTAGCTTTAAGCACCAGCTGTCAGAGCAGCTCACAGATCACTGCACCTGTACATAGCCCATCTGTAAACAGCCCATCCAACTACCTCATCCCCATACTGTATTTATTTATTTATCTTGCTCTTTTGCACCCCAGTATCTCTACTTGCACGTTCATCTTCTGCACATCTACCATTCCAGTGTTTAATTGCTATATTGTAATTACTTCGCCACCATGGCCTATTTATTGCCTTAACTCCCTTATCTTACCTCATTTGCACTCAATGAATATAGACTTTTTGTTTTCTTTTTTCTACTGTATTATTGACTGTATGTTTTGTTTATTCCATGTGTAACTCTGTGTTGTTGTATGTGTCGAACTGCAATGCTTTATCTTGGCCAGGTCGCAGTTGCAAATGAGAACTTGTTCTCAACTAGCCTACCTGGTTAAATAAAGGTGAAATAATATATTTTTTTAAAGGTGAGAAGAACATTGGCCTGACCAAATGCAATTTTCAAACATTTATTTATTTATTTTTGTATTTATTACAATTTATCATTATTGTACATCCTTATTATTAGTCTATAGATTTCACATGACTGGGCCCACCCACTGGGGAGCCAGGCCCAGCCAGTGATAATTAGCTTTTCCCCACAAAAGAGCTTTATTACAGACAGAAATACTTCTCGGTTTCATCAGCTGACGAGGTGGCTAGTCTCAGATGATCCCACAGTTGAAGAAGCCAGATGTAGAGGTCCTGGGCTGGCCTTGTTACACGTGGTCTGCGGTTGTGAGGCTGGTTGGACATACTGCCAAATTCAAAATAAATTAATTGGAGGTGGCTTATGGTAGAGAAATTAACATTCAATTATCTAGCAACAGCTCTGGTGGACATTCCTGCAGTCAGCATGCCAACTGCATGCGACCGCAAAACTTGAGACTTCTGTGGCAATGTGTTTGTGTGACAAAACTGCACATTTGAGTGGCCTTTTATTGTCCCCAGTACAAGGTGCACCTGTGTAATGATCATGCTGTTTAATCAACTTCTTGATATGGCACACCTGTCAGGTGGAGGGATTATCTTGGCAAAAGAGAAATGTTGACTAACAGGGATGTACACAAATTTGTGCACAATTGAGAGAAATAAGCTTTTTGTGCGTATAGAACATTTTCTGGGATCTTTTATTTCAGCTCATGAAACATGGGACCAACGCTTTACATGTTGCGTTTATATTTTTGTTCAGTATAGTTTTCGTAAGTATTCAGACCCTTTGCTATTTCGAGCACAGGTGCATCCTGTTTCCATTGATCATCCTTAAGATGTTTCAACAACTTGATTGGAGTCCACCTGTGGTAAATTCCATTGATTGGACATGATTTGGAAATGCACACACATCTATATAAGGTCCCACAGTTGACAGTACATGTCAGAGCAAAAACCAAGCCATGTTTAGTACCCTGGGGAAGAGTACTAAACATTTCTACAGCATGGAAGGTCCCCAAGAACGCCGTGGCCTACATCATTCTTAAATGGAAAATGTTTGGACTCTTCCTAGGGCGGCAGGTAGCCTAGTGGTTAGAGCAACCGAAAGGTTGCTAGATTGAATCCCCGAGCTGAAAAGGTACAAATCTGTCGTTCTGCCCCTGAATAAGACAGTTAACCCACTGTTCCTAGGCCGTCATTGTAAATAAGAATGTGTTCTTAACTGACATGCCTAGTTAAATAAAAAAAATAATCCTAGAGCTGGCCGCCCGGAAAAACTAAGCAATCGTGGGAGAAGGGCCTTGGGTCAGGGAGGCAGAGCTCTGGAGTTCCTCTGTGGAGATGGGAGAACCTTCCAGAAGGACAATCATCCTGTGGCCCAGCCAGAGCCTGGACTTAAACCCGATCGAACATCTCTGGAGAGACCTGAAAATATTAACGCTCCCCATCCATCTTTACAGAGCTTGAGAGGAATGGGAGAAACTCCCCAAATACAGGTGTGCCATGCTTGTAGTGTCATACCCAAGAAGGTGCTTCAACAAAGTACTGAGTAAAGGGTCTGAATTCTTATGTAAATGTAATATTTCAGTTGTAGGTTTTTAATACATTTGCAAAAATGTTTAAAAAAAACTGTTTTTGCGTTGTCATTATGGGGAATTGTGTGTAGATTGATGAGGGAAAAAACTATTTTATCAATTTTTGAATAAGGCTGTAACGTAACAAAATGTGGATATGGTCAAGGGGTCTGAATATTTCTGAATATCTTCTGAATGCACTGTTTCTGAATGCACTGTATGTTTTTTTCTATAACATAATATTATGAAGCCTTTCATGTGCTTTATGTGCTTTTTGAAATTATATAAATGCTTCAAAATTTACAAAAAGGGACATTAGCTTATGAAGATGGCACTTTACCCCTATCTACATGTACAAATTACCTCATCTAACCTGTACCCCTGCACATTGACTCTGTACTGGTACCCCCTGTATATAGCCTCGTTATTGTTATTTTATTGTCTTACTTTTTATTACATTTTTTACTTTTGTTTATTTAATAAATATTTTCTTAACTCTATTTCTTGAACTGCATTGTTGGTTAAGGGCTTGTAAGTAAGCATTTCAAGGTAAGGTCTACACATGTTGTATTCAGCACATGTGACATAACATTTGATATGATTTGAAGATTATCTCATAGAACAAAGTTTATAAGATCTCCAAAGCCTTTATTTTCTGCATTTATCCAAAAACCCTACAAAACCTCCATAAATTTTCTCATAGCCTGTGTCCAACGAACCATGGCAGAGTTAGTGCCTACAAAAAGACGCCAAGTTGCTTTCTATTGCTGCCATTTGTTGGGTAGGACTACAGTAGGCACTCGCCTTTGTTGGTAATTGGCTGCAATATAGGCCTAGCCTGTTCAAAACTTTTGTGAAGGTTTAAACCTTCAAAACAAGTGTTTTGTTTAGTTCTGTTGAGCCATTTTCTTTGGTGAAGTTAAGTTCCAACTCTAATGTAATAGAATCACCGGTAACTTACTATATCTACTCACACTCAAACCATGAAAAGGAAAAAATCAAGAGGGCGAGATGCAAAATGTAATTTAAACCTGTTCATATTTTCCCTATAAACAATGACTTGACTTAACTCAAAAGAAATACACTTTTAGGGCCTCCCGAGTGGCGCAGCGGTCTAAGGCACTGCATTGCAGTGTTAGAGGTGTCACTACAGACCCGGGTTCGATTCCGGGCTGTATGACAACCACCCGGGATCAGGAGTGCCATAAGGCCGTGCACAATTGGCCCAGCGTCGTCCGGGTTTGCCTCATAGCAACTCCTTGTGGTGGGCCGGGCGCCTGCAGGCTGACCTTGGTCGTCAGTTGAATGGTGTTTCCTCCAACACATTGGTGCGGCTGGGGGGCGGGTGTTAAGAAGCGCGGTTTGGCGGGTCATGTTTCAGAGGACGACCTTCGCCTCCAGAGCCCGTTGGGGAGTTGCAGCGATGAGACAAGATCTAAATTGGGGAGAAAAAAGGGTAAAAAAAATTTAAGTAAAAAAAAAATAAGGACATTTTGTGACGGCTATTATTAGGCTATAGCCCTACTGCAGGCCTATGATATGAAGACAGTGTGCACCGGCGCTCCAACTGTCAGTTGAACTTGAGGTGAGGAAGACTGTTTCAGGCCTACCAGAGTTACTCTTACAATCGAACAATATAATGCTGATCTTTATACAAAAATATTCTGTTCGAAAATGTACAAAATAGCCTCCTTCTATATGCCAATATCTGTATAGCAGTAGTAGCCTATTTGACAAGGATAAAGAAATGCATGTTGGAAACATGGCCCTGGCATATGTCTATCTTTCTCTCGGTCTCTAGGGCTAAGCTTCTCTTCCTTCATATATATTTTTTTATATCATACAGTATACCTATAGGCCTATATGCTTGCAATGCCTTGATGCATTTCCGCTCAAATCTCTGACAGCTGAAACGTGAGGTGGACAATTACTGTTTTTATAGGCAGTTTTTAAGGACACATAACTGTCGATCATTTGGCCAATATTGCTTGTTTATTGATCGCGCTGGCATTCTGAGGTTTCTTTTGACTTCTACTCTCGGAACGGGTCTCTCTGTTTTTCCACAGGCCTTTTTGGAATGGGTCTGACTGTCCTCGGGTCCATTTCGGAACGGGTCTCCATTTTTTTATTTATGCATATCGGGTCGAGTGGGAAAGCCACGGATCCATTTCGGAACGGATCCAACTTTTTGGACCCATGAAGACCTCTACCCCAACAGTACACGTTTTTATTGTATACCCAGACAAGCACACCTGATTCAGCTTGTCAACGAATCATCAAGCCCTCAATGAGTTTGTCCGGGGCTACAACAAAAATGTGTGCTGTTGGTGGTACTCGAGGACCGGAGTTGGGAACCACTGTTTTAGAGGAAGTGTAGTAGTGGTGGGGGTGGTGTTGATCTGTGTATAAACTGCAGGAGGAACTATATTTGGAACAAATCCATTAGCAATCTCCCAAACACCCGCGTTTGCAGTTTTCTCTACAGATACTTATCTTCAATGATTTGTATTTTTTCTGAATGGCCTGTGCCTTGTTTCTCTGTAATGAGTTTCTGGTGTAATTTTGCATTCTCACTTCAAATCATTACCATGGATTTGACTGGATTATTAGATCAAAATATAACAACAATATAATAGAATATAAGACAGTCATAAATGTGATCAACTTGGCCAATTGCAACCAAGATTGGCCACTAGATCATTGCCAGTTGGTCTCTCGTTAAACCATCAATACGCGCTAAAATCACCCTACAGCTGATATCAGTTGCAACCATCATCCGCCACCAATTTACCGCTCCATAAAGGCATCCGCATACTAGGTTTGTTGTGTGTCCCTCAAGACACTGTAGCCAGTACACTTTCTCAAAATAATCTGAATTAATCTAAGATAACAAAAAAAATCTGCAATTATTTGGACGTTTTTGCCGATGTCTAAGATGTTTGGGGCAGTATTTCTCAAGTGAAATTTGCATGAAAACAAGTCGTCTCTCGCTGAATGACTAACACTTAATTGAAGAATCCTTACTGTTGACCGATCACAGACGAAGGGGCGTAGACTTCAGCTACCAAAGTTCAGCTTGCCTCAAGAAAAATAATTGTGTCCACGAACAGCCCAAAAAAACCTTGGCGAAGACCAATATGAACAAAAACGTTTGTCATAACTTTCGTCATAATGTATGCACTGTTTCGGATGGGAAGCCTGGTTTCCGGGCGTCGCTTTTATCTCTAGTCCTGAATGCAACCAACATTTTTCAAGATGATTTTGCCCTCTGGTGGGTAGCATCATCGGAACTTGCAATTTTAAGAGTGATTTATTGATTTGACAATCATTCTGTACAACTGAAATAAAGTATTTCATTTCCTTGTTTACCACGGCAAATCTACTATGGCAATGTAGCCTACCCTTTCCAATTTATGTAAACCATTAATGATTTTACTTGTCTGAATCGAAAATGCCCATTTCTTATCAAGAAGGGAAAAGGAAATATTCCTGAACTGTAGGCTACAGTTTGATATTTGAAACAAAATCGTGATTGTGTTGTATTTTGAATAAAATAATATTATATTCTTATATTGTGCGGATAGTGGAGATTATTTATTTGAAGCTATTTGTAGAACAACGTGATAAAACTCAATAGTGAACCTTTATAATTTCATACAGGGCTACTGTACAAAATAGTAATTATTGTAGTCTACTTTATTGAAGAAACAATGTCTGAATTGGAAGGAAATGTGGTAGGATGAGTAATTTGTTATTATTTGGATGTCGTTATCCAAAGAAACTGTAACGATTGTCGTCGGGAGAAGGAGAGGAGAACAGATGCCAAGTGTTTCATTTTATGATATTTAAATTGTCTATCACACACATTGCTGCAATCAATATCACTTTCATTTACAATTTGGTCGGCTAATTAATTAACAATTGGTTTTCAATAACTTTATGTGTTTGTGTGTTGTGTCCTGTCAGGATGGTGTTCAGTAGGGCCGCGGTGGTGAGGCTCCTGGCCAGTGACTGCAAGTGTTACAGTAATGACGCCCCTGATGACATGGTGCTGGGGATGTGTCTCAACGCTCTGGGGCTCCCTGTCACGCATAGCTCCCTCTTCCACCAGGTAATACACTGGCCTTACCCATTACCCTTATGCCAGGAACCCACAGTTTGGAATTGTATTGACACTATTCATGTTTCACATACTATTTTCATGATCGTTATTGTCGTACGCGAAAAATGGGAGCTCCAGAGTCGCTCAGTGTGGCAAGGTCAACGATAGCTGATTTACTGCACTTGTGATCTCCCGACAGCACCAAATTGTCCCAAACAAAAGTCTAGCATGTCAGAATGTTCTGTCGTAGCTCTGTACTTTTCGTACTGTGTGAACACTGCTATGAAGAAGATTCCACGGCAATAGGAACGCTGCATACTGGCATGCACTGTAGAAAATATGAAGCGGTTGGTTCATCTTTATACACAGCATGTTATCTAACATTTTCTATACCCAAATGACAAGTATTATGGAGTGAAAATTTCCAAATCAAATTTTGTTAACCACATTGAATGCATGCTAAACCACAGATTATGGCATATTTGACAAATAAGCACTTTCTGCTATCTGCTATTTTTTCTGACAAATTCAAATAAAAGCAGATTGAACTTAATTTATACAAGTGGTAAAGTGAGAACACCCTTCAGATAGCAAATCCTTAAGATGTATTAGCTGTTATGTCGTACATCCACTGCACGACATAACGTTTGGATGATTAAAAACGCACTGTGTGAGAGAGCCATTACCTTATACCTTTTTTATCCATTACCCTTACCTCATACCAACTACCCTAACCCATTACCTTTATCTAATAAGTTACTTAAGACCTAATACTGTTTACCCATTATTCTAACCTAATAATACCAACATTTCACAGTACATCAATTTCACAGTTCAACAATGGTTGTTGTAGCAAGGCCTTGGTTACGAAGATACTAGTCTTTGATATTCTCTCTGATTGTACTAGTGTATTTAATAGCCCTGTTTATGAGTAGCAATTACAACAGTCTGGAGTGCGGTGTCTGCTGGCTTCACTACATTCCTACAGAAAATATTGTACTTTTTACTCAATACATTTTCCCTGACAACCCAAAGTACCCGTTACGTTTTGAGTGCTTAGCAGAACAGGAATATTGTGAAATTCACACACTTATCAAGAGAACACATGGTGAAATGATTTATACTTTTACTTTTATTTTTGATACTGAACTATATTTAAAACAGAATACTTTTAGACTTTTACCCAAGTAGTATTTACTGGGTGACTTTCACTTTTACTTGAATAACTTTCTATTAAGGTATCTATTTTTACTCAAGTATGACAATATGGTACTTTTTACACCACTGGTAAGCAGTCTCTGGACAAGATAAGAGAGCAATCCATGCTTTGGTTTCTCCAAATGCTAACCTTTTAACATTTGTGACACAACCAATGCAAATCAATATCCTTGATATTAGCTTTTTAAAAATTGTTCTGTCCCTCCAGGCACGACCTGAAGACTACTCCAGAGACTTCCTAGCCCACCAGGTGCCCATCTCTTTCCACAAACACTGGAACATCGACCCCGTTGCCGTCTTCAACAGGTGGCTAAAGGATGAGTCGATGTCAACAAGCTCACACGGACTAAACAAGAGCACCAAGGAAGAGTTATAGTCACTCAGACACTATCAGTCTTGGTGTGTGTGTGTGGAGTCATGGACAAACATATTGTCAGCATGTTTCCTCCATCGGTGTAAATGTTTTCTATATTGTGAATCTTGCGGAGATATAATTTGGAAGGTTCATGCAAGCCTGTCCCTGACTGTATGTATGGGAACTTATTCATGACTGAGGCCAGGATTCAATCCAAGGCGCGTTAGAGCAGCGCAATATAATGTACTTTCAAAGGTAAATGATGCTTGAGTCGACATGCTAGCATTTACCATGAATGCGATCTCGGCGAACGCCGGGGAAAACGCCTTTAGAAGACATATTGTCGGCTGTCTAACGCTCAGCTATACGTATTGAATCCCGGCCACAGTTTCAATTGATTTGCATGTTGAGTTTGTCAGTGTGTGTTCGGATCTTGTCTGTGTATATTTATATGATATAATCTATTCCTTGCCAAGTTGAACAATTAAACAGTTATTTTTTCTTAAGGACATATCTCAACATTATTACTACATGCTGTACAATGTGTACTATTTTGATATCAAAGTGTTATTACTTCAAAAAGATATGTTTGCGCTGTCTTATTGGAGTTTTATTTCTGGCATTTGGTTTCAGGATTAATTAATGACTATTAATTGTGAATGTACATTTTTATTTATTTTTATTTCACCTTTATTTAACCAGGTAGGCAAGTTGAGAACAAGTTCTCATTTACAATTGCAACCTGGCCAAGATAAAGCAAAGCAGTTCGACACATACAGAGTTACACATGGAGTAAAACAAACATACAGTCAATAATACAGTAGAAAAATAAGTCTATATACAATGTGAGCAAATGAGGTGAGATAAGGGAGGTAAATGCAAAAAAAAGGCCATGGTGGCGAAGTAAATACAATATAGCAAGTAAAACACTGGAATGGTAGATTTGCAGTGGAAGAATGTGCAAAGTAGAGATAGAAATAATGGGGTACAAAGGAGCAAAATAAATACAGTAGGGGGAGAGGTAGTTGTTTGGGCTAAATTATAGATGGGCTATGTACAGGTGCAGTAATCTGTGAGCTGCTCTGACAGCTGGTGCTTAAAGCTAGTGAGAGAGATAAGTGTTTCCAGTTTCAGAGATTTTTGTAGTTCGTTCCAGTCATTGGCAGCAGAGAACTGGAAGGAGAGGCGGCCAAAGGAAGAATTGGTTTTGGGGGTGACCAGTGAAATATACCTGCGCGTGCTATGGGTGTGTGCTGCTATGGTGACCAGTGAGCTGAGATAAGGCGGGGCTTTACCTAGCAAAGACTTATAGATGACCTGGAGGCAGTGGGTTTGGCGACGAATATGAAGCGAGGGCCAGCCAACGAGAGTGTACAGGTCGCAGTGGTGGGTAGTATATGCGGATTTGGTGACAAAACGGATGGCACTGTGATAGACTGCATCCAATTTTCTGAGTAGAGTGTTGGAGGATATTTTGTAAATGACATCGCTGAAGTCAAGGATCGGTAGGATGGTCAGTTTTACGAGGGTATGTTTGGCAGCATGAGTGAAGGAGGCTTTGTTGCGAAATAGGAAGCCGATTCTAGATTCAATTTTGGATTGGAGATGCTTTATGTGAGACTGGAAGGAGAGATTACGGTCTAACCAGACACCTAGGTATTTGTAGTTGTCCACATATTCTAAGTCAGAACCGTCCAGAGTAGTGATGCTAGTCGGGCGGGCGTGTGCGGGCAGCGAATGGTTGAAAAGCATGCATTTGGTTTTACTTGGATTTAAGAGCAGTTGGAGGCCACGGAAGGAGAGTTGTATGGCATTGAAGCTCGTCTGGAGGTTAGTTAACTTCTCTGCGCTACGGATCCCTTTAGCGGGATAATTTTCCTAAACAACCGCTGAATTGCAGGGCGCAAAATATTACTAAAAATATTTATAATCATGCAATCACAAGTGAAATATACCAAAACACAGCTTAGCTTGTTGTTAATCCACCTATCGTGTCAGATTTTTTAAATATGCTTTGCAGCGAAAGCAATCCAAGCTTTTGTGAGTGTATCAATCAATGCTAGAACAGCTAGCCCCAAATTAGCATGGTCACGAAAGTCAGAAAAGCAATAAAAATAATCGCTTACCTTTGATAATCTTCGGATGTTTGCACTCACGAGACTCCCAGTTACACAATAAATGTTCTTTTTGTTCGATAAATATTACTTTTATAACAAAAAAACACCATTTGGGTTGCGCGTTATGTTCAGAAAACTACAGCCTCGTTCCAGTCCTGAAAGGCAGAAGAAAATTCCCAAACGTATCAGATTCAAAAATATTACTAAAAATATTTAGAATCATGCAATCACAAGTGGAATATACCAAAACATAGTTTAGCTTGTTGTTAATCCACCTATCGTGTCAGATTTTGAAAATATGCTTTGCAGCGAAAGCAATCCAAGCTTTTGTGAGTGTATCAATCAATGCTAGAACAGCTAGCCCCAAATTAGCATGGTCACGAAAGTCAGAAAAACAATAAAAATAATCACTTACCTTTGATAATCTTCGGATGTTTGCACTCACGATACTCCCAGTTACACAATAAATGTTATTTTTGTTCCATAAATATTACTTTTATAACAAAAAAAACACCATTTGGGTTGCGCGTTATGTTCAGAAAACCAAAGCCTCGTTCCGTTCGACAAAAATTCCAAAAAGTATCCGTAATGTTCGTAGAAACATGTCAAATGTGTTTTATAATCAATCCTCAAGTTGTTTTTAACAAACATAATCGATAATATTTCAACCGGACCGTAACCTATTCAATAAAAGAGCGAAAGAAAATGGAGAGCGACCCCTCTCGCGCGCAGGAACTAATCAAAGGACACCTGACTAGTTTTGCCAGCCTGCCAGTATCGGACTATTTTCTCCACTACAACGCCGGATTCCTGCCGTAAGCCCTGGACCATTACTCCTGATCATCACAGCTAGCTAGCTGCCACCGAGTGGCTCAGCCCCGAAGCTAGCTATGAGCAAGGCCCACCTCCCGGCCCACTCAGTGATCACTCGGCTACACAGCTGATGCCTCCCGGACACTTCCCCAACACGGCTAGAATTCCACTACTCCACCGGATCCTTGCCGTAAGCTCTAGACCGTTGCATCGGATCATCGCTGCTAGCTAGCTGCTACCGAGTGGCTATAGTGGCTAAGGCCCCTGTCCCGAAGCTAGCACCAGTTAGCCGAGAGCCGGGCGCATCTCCCAGCTAGCAAACAAAATTACTGCAACCACAATACCTCTTTCGCCAACTGGCATTGACCCATTTGTCGACACTAAGCTCCGCCGTTCCACCATGACTGGTCTGCAGATGTATCTCCATCTGCTGTGCCCCCTACCGGCCTTTGCCGGACGTCGGAGCAGGCGCTTCTACTAGCCCCAGCCTGCTAACTTTAAACGCTGTGTCTCCCGCTTGCTAGGTAGTAACGACTACTCAGCGGCTTCCCTGTTTCATCTATTGCTGTTCACTGGACCCTATGATCACCTGGCGACATAGCTGATGCCTGCTGGACTGTTCATTAATCACGGTACTCTATTTTGCTTATTTTTTGTTTATCTGTCGGCCCCAGCCTCGAACTCAGGCCCTGTGTGTAGTTAACTTCTCTGCGCTACGGATACCGAATACGGGTTCACTTTCCTAAACAACCGCTGAATTGCAGGGCGCCAAATTCAAAAATATTACTAAAAATATTTATAATCATGCAATCACAAGTGAAATATACCAAAACACAGCTTAGCTTGTTGTTAATCCACCTATCGTGTCAGAATTTGAAAATATATTTTACAGCGAAAGAAATCCAAGCTTTTGTGAGTGTATCAATCAATGCTAGAACAGCTAGCCCCAAATTAGCATGGTCACGAAAGTCAGAAAAGCAATAAAAATAATCGCTTACCTTTGATAATCTTCGGATGTTTGCACTCACGAGACTCCCAGTTACACAATAAATGTTCTTTTTGTTCGATAAATATTACTTTTATAACAAAAAAACGCCATTTGGGTTGCGCGTTATGTTCAGAAAACTACAGCCTCGTTCCAGTCCTGAAAGGCAGAAGAAAATTCCCAAACGTATCAGATTCAAAAATATTACTAAAAATATTTAGAATCATGCAATCACAAGTGGAATATACCAAAACATAGTTTAGCTTGTTGTTAATCCACCTATCGTGTCAGAGTTTGAAAATATGCTTTGCAGCGAAAGCAATCCAAGCTTTTGTGAGTGTATCAATCAATGCTAGAACAGCTAGCCCCAAATTAGCATGGTCACGAAAGTCAGAAAAACAATAAAAATAATCACTTACCTTTGATAATCTTCGGATGTTTGCACTCACGAGACTCCCAGTTACACAATAAATGTTATTTTTCAGATATATCAGATTAAAAAATATTACTAAAAACATTTATAATCATGCAATCACAAGTGAAATATACCAAAACACAGTTTAGCTTGTTGTTAATCCACCTATTGTGTCAGATTTTGAAAATATATTTTACAGCGAAAGAAATCCAAGCTTTTGTGAGTGTAGCTTTCAATGCTAAAACAGCTTAGCCTTATATTAGCTTGGTTAGCTTGGTCACGAAAGTAAGAAAAGCAATCAAATTAATCGCTTACCTTTGAAAATCTTTCAGGTGTTTCCACTCACGAGACTCCCAGTTACACAACAAATCTTCTTTTTGTTCGATAAATATTACTTTTATCACAAAACAACGCCATTTGGGTTGCGCATTATTTTGAGAAAACAAAAGCCGTTTTCCGTTCGACAAATCCCAAAAAGTATCCGAAATGGTCGTAGAAACATTTCAAATGTTTTTTATAATCAATCCTCAGGTTGTCTTTAACAAACATAATCGATAATATTTGAACCGGAGCATAACCTATTCTTTAAGAGACAAAAGGAAAATGGTGAGCTCCTCCCGCGCGCGCACTAAATATTCCGAGGACACTTGACGAGTTGTTCATTTTTCAAAATAAAAGCCTGAAACTATATCTAAAGCCTGGTCACAGCCTGGGAAGCCATTGGAAAAGGAATCTGGTTGATACCCCTTTAAATGGAGGTTAGATGGGCCAGGAAACACAGATAAAAAAATATATATATCACTTCCGGGTTACTTTTTCTCAGGTTTTTGCTTGCAGAATAAGTATTATTTTTCTTACAGACAATATTTTGATAGTTTTGGAAACTTTGGAGTGTTTTCTATCCTAATCTGTAAATTATATGCATATAAATAAATTGTCCGTTTACTTTGGGCATGTTATTTAAAAAAATAAAAATCTGACCCCTAGCGCAAAGAAGTTAACTGACCCTCTCTGCCCATTCATCGCCATTTTACCTGTTGTTGTTGTCTTAGCTGATTAGCTGTTGTTGTCTTAGCTAGCTCTCCCAATCAACACCTGTAATTGCTTTATGCCTCGCTTTAAGTCTCTCTCAAATGTCAATATGCCTTGTATACTGTTGTTTAGGATCGTTATCATTGTTTTAGTTTACTGCGGAGCCCCTAGTCCCACTCAAAATGCCTCAGATACCTCCTTTGTCCCACCTCCCACACATGTGGTGACCTCACCCAGCATAACTAGTACGTCCAGAGATGCAACCTCTCTTATCGTCACAAAATCCCTGGTTTTACCTCCACTGTACCCGCACCCCACCAAACCCCTGTCTGTACATTATGCCCTGAATCTATTCTACCACGCCCAGAAATCTGCTCCTTTTATTCTCTGTCCCCAATGCATTAGACGACCAGTTTTGATAGCCTTTAGCCGTACCCTCATCCTACTCCTCTGTTCCTCGGGTGATGTGGAGGTTAACCCAGGCCCTGCGTGTCCCCAGGCACTCTCATTTGTTGACTTCTGTAACCGAAAAGCCTTGGTTTCATGCATGTTAACATCAGAAGCCTCCTCCCTAAGTTTGTTTTACTCACTGCTTTAGCACACTCTGCCAACCCTGATGTCCTTGCCGTGTCTGAATCCTGGTTTAGGAAGGCCACCAAAAATTCTGAGATTTCCATCCCGAACTACAACATTTTCCGTCAAGATAGAACTGCCAAAGGGGGAGGAGTTGCAGTCTACTGCAGAGATAGCTTGCAAAGTTCTGTCATACTTTCCTGGTCCATGCCCAAACAGTTCGAGCTTCTAATTTTAAAAATTAATCTCTCCAGACATAAGCCTCTCACTGTTGCTGCCTGTTATAGACCCCCCTCAGCTCCCAGCTGTGCCCTGGACACCATATGTGAATTGATTGCCCCTCATCTATCTTCAGAGTTTGTTCTGTTAGGGGACCTAAACTGGGATATGCTTAACACCCCGGTAGTCCTACAATCTAAGCTAGATGCCCTCAATCTCACACAAATTATCAAGGAACCCACCAGGTACAACCGAAAATCTGTAAACATGGGCACCCTCATAGATATTATCCTGACCAACTTGCCCTCCAAATACACCTCTGCTGTTTTCAATCAGGATCTCAGCGATCACTGCCTCATTGCCTATATCCGCTATGGGTCTGCGGTCAAACGACCAGCCCTCATCACTGTCAAACACTCCCTAAAACACTTCTGCGAGCAGGCATTTCTAATCGACCTGGCCCGGGTATCCTGGAAGGATATTGACCTCATCCCGTCAGTCGAGGATGCCTGGTCGTTCTTTAAAAGTCGTTTCCTCACCACCTTAAATAAGCATGTCCCTTTCAAAAAATGTAGAACTAAGAACAGATATAGCCCTTTGTTCTCTCCAGACCTGATTGCCCTCGACTAGCACAAAAACATTCTGTGGCGGACTGCAATGGCATCGAATAGTCCCCGAGTTTTGCAACTGTTCAGGGAAGTCAGGAACCAATACACGCAGTCAGTCAGGAAAGCAAAGGCTAGCTTTTCAAACAGAAATTTGCATCCTGTAGCTCAAACTCCAAAAAGTTTTGGGACACTGTAAAGTCCATGGAGAACAAGAGCATCTCCTGCCAGCTGCCAGCTGCACTGAGGCTAGGAAACACTGTCACCACTGATAAATCTACAACAATCGAGAATTTCCAGAAGCATTTCTCTACGGCTGGCCATGCTTTCCTCCTGGCTACCTCAACCCCGGTCAACAGCCGTGCACTCCCCGCAGCTACTTGCCCAAGCCTCCGCAGCTACTCCTTCACCCAAATCCAGATAGCAGATGTTCTGAAAGAGCTGCAAAACCTGGACCCGTACAAATCAGCTGGGCTAGATAATCTGGACCCTCTCTTTCTAAAATTATCTGCCGCCATTGTTGCAACCACTATTAACCGTCTGTTCAGCCTCTCTTTCGTATCACCCGAGATCCCTAAAGATTGGAAAGATGCTGCGGTCATCCCCCTCTTCAAAGGGGGTGACACTCTAGACCCAAACTGTTATAGACCTATATCAAATCAAGTTTATTTTATATAGCCCTTCGTACATCAGCTAATATCTCGAAGTGCTGTACAGACACCCAGCCTAAAACCCCAAACAGCAAGCAATGCAGGTGTAGAAGTACGGTGGCTAGGAAAAACTCCCTAGAAAGGCCAAAACCTAGGAAGAAACCTAGAGAGGAACCAGGCTATGAGGGGTGGCCAGTCCTCTTCTGGCTGTGCTGGGTGGAGATTATAACAGAACTATGCCAAGATGTTCAAAATGTTCATAAGTGACAAGCATGGTCAAATAATAATCATGAATAATTTTCAGTTGGCTTTTCATAGCCGATCATCAAGAGTTGAAAATAGCAGGTCCGGGACAGGTGGCGGTTCCATAACCGCAGGCAGAACAGCTGAAACTGGAATAGCAGCAAGGCCAGGTGGACTGGGGACAGCAAGGAGCCATCACGCCCGGCAGCCCCGACGCACGGTCCCAGGGCTCAGGTCCTCCGAGAGAGAGAAAGAGAGAGAGAAGGAGAGAATTAGAGAGAGCCAAGATTTTCAAAATGTTCATAAATGACAAGCATGGTCAAATAATAATCAGGAATAAATGTCAGTTGGCTTTTCATAGCCGATCATTAAGAATTGAAAACAGCAGGTCTGGGACAGGTAGGGGTTCCATAACCGCAGGCAGAACAGTTGAAACTGGAATAGCAGCAGGGCCAGGCGGACTGGGGACAGCAAGGAGTCATCATGCCCGGTAGTCCTGACGTATGGTCCTAGGGCTCCGGTCCTCCGAGAGAGAGAAAGAAAGAGAGAAGGAGAGAATTAGAGAGAGCCAAGATTTTCAAAATGTTCATAAATGACAAGCATGGTCAAATAATAATCAGGAATAAAAGTCAGTTGGCTTTTCATAGCCGATCATTAAGAGTTGAACAGGTAGGGGTTCCATAACAGCAGGCAGAACAGTTGAAACTGGAACAGCAGCAAGGCCAGGTGGACTGGGGACAGCAAGGAGTCATCATGCCCGGTTTGCCGTGACGTATGGTCCTAGGGCTCAGGTTCTCCGAGAGAGAGAAAGAAAGAGAGAACGAGAGAATTAGAGAGAGCATACTTAAATTCACACAGGACACTGGATAAGATAGGAGAAGTACTCCAGGTATAACCAACTGACCCTAGCCCCCCGACACATAAACTACTGCAGCATAAATACTGGAGGCTGAGACAGGAGGGGTCAGGAGACACTGTGGCCCCATCCGATGATACCCCCGGACAGGGCCAAACAGGAAGGATATAACCCCACCCACTCTGCCAAAGCACAGCCCCCACACCACTAGAGGGATATCTTCAACCACCAACTTACAATCCTGAGACAAGGCCGAGTATAGCCCACAAAGATCTCCACCACAGCACAAACCAAGGGGGGGCGCCAACCCAGACAGGAAGATCACGTCAGTAACTCAACCCACTCAAGTGACGCACCCCTCCTAGGGACGGCATGAAAGAGCACCAGTAAGCCAGTGACTCAGCCCCTGTAATAGGGTTAGGGGCAGAGAATCCCAGTGGAGAGAGGGGAACCGGCCAGGCAGAGACAGCAAGGGCGGTTCGTTGCTCCAGAGCCTTTCCGTTCACCTTCACACTCCTGGGCCAGACTACACTCAATCATATGACCTACTGAAGAGATAAGTCTTCAGTAAAGACTTAAAGGTTGAGACCGAGTCTGCGTCTCTCACATGGGTAGGCAGACTATTCCATAAAAATGGAGATCTATAGGAGAAAGCCCTGCCTCCCGCTGTTTGCTTAGAAATTCTAGGGACAATTAGGAGGCCTGCGTCTTGTGACCGTAGCGTACGTGTAGGTATGTACGGCAGGACCAACTCGGAAAGATAGGTAGGAGCAAGCCCATGTAACGCTTTATAGGTTAACAGTAAAACCTTGAAATCAGCCCTTGCCTTAACAGGAAGCCAGTGTAGGGAGGCTAGCACTGGAGTAATATGATCAAATTTCTTGGTTCTAGTCAGGATTCTAGCAGCCGTATTTAGCACTAACTGAAGTTTATTTAGTGCTTTATCCGGGTAGCCGGAAAGTAGAGCATTGCAGTAGTCTAACCTAGAAGTAACAAATGCATGGATACATTTTTCTGCATCATTTTTGGACAGAAAATTTCTGATTTTTGCAATGTTACGTAGATGGAAAAAAGCTGTCCTTGAAACAGTTGATATGTTCGTCAAAAGAGAAACGCCGAGGTCCTTCACAGTTTTATTTGAGACGACTTTACAACCATATATATCCATCCTGCCCTGCCTTTCTAAAGTCTTCGAAAGCCAAGTTAATAAACAGATCACTGACCATTTCTAATCCCACCGTACCTTCTCCGCTGTGCAATCCGGGTGGTCACGGGTATCATAACCGCCATCGATAAAAGATTGTACTGTGCAGCCGTCTTCATCGACCTGGCCAAGGCTTTCGACTCTGTCAATCACCGTATTCTTATCGGCAGACTCAACAGCCTTGGAATCTCAAATGACTGCCTCACCTGGTTCACCTACTACTTCTCAGAGTTCAGTGTGTCAAATCGGAGGGCCTGTTGTCCGGACCTCTGGCAGTCTCTATGGGGGTGCCACAGGGTTAAATTCTCGGGCCGACTCTTTTCTCTGGATATATCAACGATGTCGCTCTTGCTGCGGGTTATTCCCTGATCCACCTCTACGCAGACCACACCATTCTGTATACATCTGGCCCTTTTTTGGACACTGTGTTAACTAACCTCCAAACGAGTTCAATGTCATACAACACTCCTTCCGTGGCCTCCAACTGCTCTTAAACGCTAGTAAAACCAAATGCATGCTTTTCAACCGTTCGTGCGCCCGCACCCGCCCACCGGACTATTATCACTACTCTGGACGGTTCTGACTTAGAATATGTGGACAACTACAAATACCTAGGGGTCTGGCTAGACTGTAAACTCACCTTCCAGACTCATATTAAACATCTCCAATCCAAAATTAAATTGGCTTTCTATTCTGCAACAAAGCCTCCTTCACTAATGCCGCCAAACATTCCCTAGTAAAACTGACTATCCTACCGATCCTCGACTTTGTCGATGTCATTTACAAAATAGCCTCCAACACTCTACTCAGCAAACTGGATGCAGTCTATCACAGTGCATCCGTTTTGTCACCTAAGCTCCATATTCCACCCACCACTGCAACCTGTATGCTCTAATCGGCTGGCCCTCGCTACATATTCGTCGCCAGACCCACTGGCTCCAGGTCATCTATAAGTGTTTGCTAGGTAAAGTTCAGCCTTATACTTCCAGGGCCGACAGAGATGGCCGCCTCGCTTCGCGTTCCTAGGAAACTATGCAGTATTTCGTTTTTTTACGTGTTATTTTTTACATTGGTACCCCAGGTAATCTTAGGTTTCATTACATACAGTCGGGAGGAACTACTGAATATAAGAGCAACGTCAACTCACCATCATTACGACCAGGAATATGACTCTCCCGCAAGCGGATCCTGTGTTTTGCCTTCCACCCAGGACAATGGATCGGATCCCAGCCGGCGACCCTAAACAACGACGCCGTAAAAGGGTCAAACGAAGCGGTCTTCTGGTCAGGCTCCGGAGACGGGCACATCGCGCACCACTCCCTAGCATACTACTCGCCAATGTCCAGTCTCTTGACAACAAGGTTGATGAAATCCGAGCAAGGGTAGCATTCCAGAGAGACATCAGAGACTGTAACGTTCTTTGCTTCACGGAAACATGGCTCACTCGAGAGACGCTAACGGAGTCGGTGCAGCCAGCTGGTTTCTTCACGCATCACGCCGACAGAAACAAGCATCTTTCTGGTAAGAAGAGGGGCGGGGGGGTATGCCTTATGATTAACGAGACGTGGTGTGATGATAACAACATACAGGAACTTAAGTCCTTCTGTTCACCTGACTTAGAATTCCTCACAATCAAATGTAGACCGCATTATCTACCAAGGGAATTCTCTTCGATTATAATCACAGCCGTATATATTCCCCCACCCCCCCAAGCAGACACATCGATGGCCCTGAACAAACTTTGTTTAACTCTATGTAAACTGGAAACCACATATCCTGAGGCTGCATTCATTGTAGCTGGGGATTTTAACAAGGCTAATCTGAAAACAAGACTCCCTAAATTCTATCAGCATATCGATTGTGCTACCAGGGCTGGTAAAACCCTGGATCATTGTTATTCTAACTTCCGCAACGCATATAAGGCCCTCCCCCGCCCTCCTTTCGGAAAAGCTGACCACGACTCCATTTTGTTGCTTCCAGCCTACAGACAGAAACTAAAACAAGAAGCTCCCATGCTCAGGTCTGTTCAACGCTGGTCCGACCAATCTGATTCCACGCTTCAAGACTGCTTCGATCACATGGATTGGGATATATTCCGCATTGCGTCCAACAACAACAGTGACGAATACGCTGATTCGGTGAGCGAGTTCATTAGAAAGTGCATCGGCGACGTTACACCCACAGCAACGATTAAAACATTCCCAAACCAGAAACCGTGGATTGATGGCAGCATTCGCGCGAAACTGAAAGCGCGAACCACTGCTTTTAACCAGGGCAAGGTGACCAGAAACATGACCGAATACAAACAGTGTAGCTATTCCCTCCGCAAGGCAATCAAACAAGCTAAGTGTCAGTATAGAGACAAAGTAGAGTCACAATTCAACGGCTCAGACACAAGAGGTATGTGGCAGGGTCTACAGTCAATCATGGATTACAAAAAGAAAACCAGCCCCGTCGCGGACCAGGATGTCTTGCTCCCAGACAGACTAAATAACTTTTTTGCTCGCTTTGAGGACAATGCAGTGCCACTGACACGGCCCGCTACCAAAACCTGCAGGCTCTCCTTCAATGCAGCCGAGGTGAGTAAAACATTTAAACGTGTTAACCCTCGCAAGGCTGCAGGCCCAGACGGCATTCCCAGCCGCGTCCTCAGAGCATGCGCAGACCAGATGGCTGGTGTGTTTACGGACATATTCAATCAATTCTTATCCCAGTCTGCTGTTCCCACATGCTTCAAGAGGGCCACCATTGTTCCTGTTCCCAAGAAAGCTAAGGTAACTGAGCTAAACGACTACCGCCCCGTAGCACTCACTTCCATCATCATGAAGTGGTTTGAGAGACTAGTCAAGGACCATATCAGCTCCACCCTACCTGACACCCTAGACCCACTCCAATTTGCTTACCGCCCCAATAGGTCCACAGACGACGCAATCGCAACCACACTGCACATTGCCTTAACCCATCTGGACAAGAGGAATACCTATGTGAGAATGCTGTTCATCTACTACAGCTCAGCATTTAACACCATAGTACCCTCCAAACTCGTCATCAAGCTCGAGACCCTGGGTCTCGACCCCGCCCTGTGCAACTGGATACTGGACTTCCTGACGGGCCGCTCCCAGGTGGTGAGGGTAGGTAACAACAGTACTGGACAGTACTGGAGAGGGTAGTAAGTTTTAAGTTCCTCTGCGTACACATCACGGACAAACTGAATTGGTCCACCCACACAGACAGCGTTGTGAAGAAGGCGTAGCAGCGCTACCTCAGGAGGCTGAAGAAATTCGGCTTGTCACCAAAAGCACTCACAAACTTCTACAGATACACAATCGAGAGCATTCTGTCAGGCTGTATCACCGCCTGGTACGGCAACTGCTCCGCCCACAACCGGAAGGCTCTCCAGAGGGTAGTGAGGTCTGCACAACGCATCAACGGGGGCAAACTACCTGCCCTCCAGGACACCTACACCACCCGATGTCACAGGAAGGCCATAAAGATCATCAAGGACAACAACCACCCGAGACACTGCCTGTTCACCCCGCTATCATCCAGAAGGCGAGGTCAGTACAGGTGCATCAAAGCAGGGACCGAGAGACTGAAAAACAGTTTCTATCTCAAGGCCGTCAGACTGTTAAACAGCCACCACTAACATTGAGTGGCTGCTGCCAACATACTGACTCAACTCCAGCCACTTTAATAATGGAAATAATAATGGAAAATATACTGTACTCTATATCATCTACTGCATCTTGCCATCTTTATGTAATACATGTATCACTAGCCACTTTAAACTATGCCGCTTTATGTTTATATACCCTGCATTACTCATCTCATATGTATATACTGTACTCTATACCATCTACTGCATCTTGCCCATGCCGTTCTGTACCATCACTCATTCATATATCTTTATGTACATATTCTTTATCCCTTTACACTTGTGTGTATAAGGTAGTAGTTGTGGAATTGTTAGGTTAGATTACTCGTTGGTTATTACTGCATTGTCGGAACTAGACGCACAAGCATTTCGCTACACTCGCATTAACATCTGCTAACCATGTGTATGTGACAAATAAAATTTGATTTGATTTATATTGGAGCTGATAGTGCATGGTGAGCTGCATAAAGTGGTCTTCCTACTATTGCACACCACCTCAGGGCTAACAGTGTAACTGTGGTTTATAGGCTTGTGATTACTGCATACAATAGCTGTATGATAAACATATGTATTAAGTGCAATTAGGGTACATAAATTAAATAACTTACATTGTGTTTACCAATGCCTCTACGATCATGTACATTTGATGCATCATTATGACGACTCATTGTCACAATGGTAGGGATTAACTGAGCTGGTCTTGGATCATTTACCAGTCATTGTTTCAACGCAGCCTTGAAATGCATGGACAGAGTCCAGGAGCCAAGAGGATTTGGATGGACTCCGTCATTCCTGTAGAGTATCTTCTATTTCCAGAAGGTGTAAAAAGTTATCAATAAAAGTGACTCCAGCAGAGCTACAGTAGTATTTTATCCAGATGTGTAATGCCAGCAGTCTGCTGAATCTTTCACACCCATGGCCGAACGATGATACTGGACCTGAAATTGCCATTTTTTGGAGTCTTTTAATGCTAAAATCAGTTTTTTTAAATCCATTTTCAAATGTTCTGAGCTAGCCCTCCTGATTTTGTTTGACTCCACATGGATTACGACAGTGTCAGCTCCTGGGATCTGTGGTAGAACAGTCAGAAGCAGCCTTGCTATGACCTGTACTCGTGCTCCTGGGTAGCACAGAGTTTCTGCCTTGGGGACCGAGATGTTTCTCACCATAGAGCTGCCTATGATGACAGCTGGTGATGTTGAATGGGCCGGTCTCTCAGGCAGCCTCACGGTCTGGTGAGGCTGGGAGCTCCGAGGATCTGAACCCGAGGTAGAAGCCACCGGAGAGGGAGACAGAGCCGAGGATGAAGACGCAGGTACCTCCGAATCTGATCTTGATTGGGAAGCCACCAAGGACGAAGGCGCCGGAACCTCTGGATCCAGGGCGGCAAAGCTGTTTCTTGTCAGTGTCAGTTTCGGCCTCAACATCTCCATGGAGACCCCCGTTGCCAGACGGCGCCTTCTTCAACTTCCAGTGTGACGTACCTCCATGTGACGTACCTCCATGGCTGGTTGGTTGGGTCGAGAT
Source organism: Salvelinus alpinus (assembly GCF_045679555.1). NCBI lineage: Eukaryota > Metazoa > Chordata > Actinopteri > Salmoniformes > Salmonidae > Salvelinus > Salvelinus alpinus. Next base: position 26,851,728 of record NC_092107.1, read on the forward strand.
CAGCTCCATTCTCCAGGGAAGGGGGAGACCCCTTCGGGGATGGAACCCTGCCTAGCACCGGCCAGTTGGCTGTGGAGAGCCGACACGGCGGGGAAACTTCCACCAGACCAGAGCGGCGTCCGGCTACTGCGGTGGAAGGAAAATAAAAAGTAGGTAGGCGTGGGTTCCCCAGTAGCTTATGTAGGTTTGCTACTTTCTTGCTAAGAGTAGCTACTTCGCTCCTGTAGTCCTCCGCAAGCATGCAGTTGCTACATTGAAAGTCAGCGCGGTCCACATTGTCCCGGAACAAAGCAAAGTAAATACAGCTCCTGCAACGCTGGAAACGTTCAATAGCGGCTTCCATTTGAGACCACCGTGCCAGCTAGGCTAGCTGGGCTTTCGCGTCTCTCCCCCTATATGGAATCTGGCAGGATCCCGGGACAGATAGCAGCGCTCACAGCAAGTTAGCCCAACAGAGCCGCAGGATTCAAAATAAAATGTATATTGATCCTCGGCTCTCAGCGTCTGGGCATCAGAGATATAATACAAATTAAGATTAAGTTTCTTTAAGGATGAGAATGATATAGATAGCATTTTACTTTCTTTTGAATACATTCAAACATTTCCATCCTGTCAGCTCAGTGGATACTGTACAGCACAATAACAACCCAGCAGGCAAAATTTGGCACATGATGTCTGAATGTAATTTTCTGGTTGTAAACGTTTTTTTGTGGTTGAATAGATTACAATTAGATTACAACTGCTCTCTGTTATTACCAGGTAAATGCATTTTTCATGAAGAGATCAGGACGTCATGGGAAAGACATCATATTTAGCTTATCTGGTCAGTTAGCCAAATTACAACAAGATAAAGTCTTTAAAGCTACAGTCTGCAATTGGTACATACAGTTGAAGTCAGAAGTTTACATACACCTAAGCAAAATAGATTTCAACTCAGCTTTTCACAATTCCTGACATTTAATCCTAGTAAAAATTCCCTCTCTTAGGTCAGTTAAGATCACCACTTTATTTTAAGAATGTGAAATATCAGAATAATAGTTGAGAGAATGATTTATTTAATATTTATTTCTGGGTCAGAAGTTTACAGACACTCAATTAGTATTTGGTAGCATTGCCTTTAAATTGTTTAACTTGGGTCAAACGTTTCGGGTAGCCTTCCACTAGCTTCCCACAATTTTGGCCTATTTCTTCTGACAGAGCTGGTGTAACTGAGTCAGGTTTGTAGGCCTCCTTGCTCGCACACGCTTTTTCACACGCTTTTTCAGTTCTGCCCACAAATGTTCTATAGGATTGAGGTCAGGGCTTCGTAATGGCCGCTCCAATACCTTGACTTTGTTGTCCTTAAGCCATTTTGCCACAACTTTGGAAGTATGCTTGGGGTCATTGTCCAATTGGAAGACCCATTTGCGACCAAGCTTTAATATGGATCCCTTCATGCGCCAATCCCTTTAGCGGGATCGATTTGACAACATCCAGTGAAATGGCAGCGCGCCAAATTCAAACTACAGGAATATCAATATTCAACATTCATGAAAATATATTTGTAATACATCAAAATAAAGCTTAACTTCTTGTTAATCCAGCCGCTGTGTCAGATTTCAAAAAGGCTTTACGGCGAAAGCAGACCATGCAATTATCTGAGGACAGCGCCCCGCATACAAACACATGAAATAATTTTTCAACCAGGCAGGTGCGACACAAAAGTCAGAAATAGCCATATAATAAATGCCTTACCTTTGAAGATCTTCTTTTTGCAATTCCAAATGTCTCATTGACACAATGAATGGTCGTTTTGTTCGATAAATTCCTTATTTATATCCCCAAAATGTCCATTTATTTGGCGCGTTTGATTCAGAAATGGACCGGTTCCAACTCGCCCAATATGACTACAAAGTATCGAATAAATTACCTGTAAACTTGGTCCAAACATTTCAAACAACGTTCCTAATCCAACCTCAGGTGTCCTAAAATGTAAATAATCAATCAAATTTAAGACGGAATAAACTGTTTCTAATACCGGATAAAAACAATGTGAAGCACGTTCCTGTTCACGCGCACCAAAATAGTAAGGACCTTCAGAGTGACACATGGAACGAATAGCCCTACTTCTTCATTTCTCAAAAGAAAAACATCTAACAATTTCTAAAGACTGTTGACATCTAGTGGAAGCCGTAGGAACTGCAACCAGGTTCCTCATAAATAGGGCTTCCCATAGAAACCTATTGGGAAATCCTATGACCTCAATTTTTCCCCCCCTGGATTTGTATTTATTATTAAACCTTTATTTAACCAGGAAGGGCTCATTGAGATTTAAAATCTCTTTTTCAAGAGCGTCCTGGCCAAGATAGGCAGCACCAAGTAATTACAAAAATTACAGACAAACAACATGAAAAACTACAAGTAATCTAGTAAAAACCATAGAATTCACAAGAGTATAACAAAATCAAAAACAGCAAATTAAAAACATTGACAGGTCAGGGTATCAGTCTCAAGATCAGTCATCAGTGATTTAAAAATACCAATCGGGACAAGTTCTTCCAGTTTAAAAGTATTTTGTAACGCGTTCCAAGACGATGGCGCAGAGTACATACGTATTTACCAAATTCAGTTCGGACATTTGAAACAGTTAGCAGAATAAAGTCCATGGTTTGTCCTCGGGGTTTTGCCTCCCAAATCAGTTCTGTTATACTCACAGACATTATTTATTATTTTCTATCCAAATCTACCAATCATATGCATATCCTAGCTTCTGGGCCTGAGTAACAGGCAGTTTACTTTGGGCACGCTTTTCATCCTGTCACGTTCCTGACCTGTTTTCTGTTAGTTTTTGTATGTGTTAGCTGGTCAGGACGTGAGTTTGGGTGGGCAGTCTATGTTTTCTGTTTCTTTGTTGGTTTGGGTACCTAATATGGTTCTCAATTAGAGGCAGGTGGTTTTCATCTCCTCTGATTGAGAATCATATTAAGGTAGGTGGGGTCACATTGTTTGTTGGTGGGTGGTTGTCTCCTGTGTCTGTGTTTGTTTGCACCATACGGGACTGTTTCGTTCGTTCGTCGTTTTGTGTAGTCATTTTCCTGTTCATGAGTTCTTCGTTGTATGTAAGTTCGCATGTCCAGGTCTGTCTACTCCGTTTTGTTATTTTGTTAGTTATCAAGTGTTCTTCGTGTTTTCGTTCCTTGTTTAAATAAATCATGTATTATCACAACGCTGCGCCTTGGTTCAATCCCTGCTCTTCCTCTTCGGATGAAGAGGAGGAGGAACGCCGTTACAGAACCACCCACCAATCCAGAACCAAGCAGCGCAAGTTTGAGCAGCGGCCAAGAAATCAGGACTCATGGACTTGGGAGGAAGTATTGGAGGGAAAAGGACACTGGGCTCACATTGGGGAATATCGCCGCGCTCGTGAGGAGATGGAGGCAGCGAGAGCCCAAGAGCGGTGGTATGAGGAGGCAGCAAGGAGACGTGGCTGGAAGCCCGAGAAGAGACCCCAAAAATTTATTTGGGGGGTGGCTAAGAGGTAGTGGGCCGAGGGCAGGTAGGAAACCTGCGCCCACTTCCCAGGCTAACCGTGGAGAGCGGGAGTACGGGCAGACACCGTGTTACGCAGTAGAGCGCACGGTGTCTCCTGTACGTGTGCATAGCCCGGTGCGGGTTATTCCAACTCCCCGCACTGGTAGGGCTAGATTGAGCATTGAGCCAAGTGCCATGAAGCCGGCTCTACATATCTGGCCACCGGTGCGTCTCCTCGGGCCGGCTTACATGGCACCAGCCTTACGCATGGTGTCCCCGGTTCGCCTACATAGCCCGGTGCGGGTTATTCCACCTCCCCGCACTGGTCGGGCGACGGGGAGCATTCAACCAGGTAAGGTTGGGCAGGCTCAATGCTCAAGGGAGCCAGTACGCCTGCACGGTCCGGTATTTCCGGCGCCACCTTCCCGCCCCAGTCCAGTACCACCAGTGCCTACACCACGCACCAGGCTTCCAGTGCGTCTTCAGAGCCCTGTTCCTCCTCCACGCACTCTCCCTATGGTGCGTGTCTCCAGCCCAGTGCCTCCAGTTCCGGCACCACGCACTAAGCCACCTGTGCGTCTCCAGAGTCCTGTACACACTGTTACTTCTCCCCGTACTCGTCCTGAGGTGTGTGCCCTCAGCCCGGTACCACCAGTGCCGGTACCACGCACCAGGCACATAGTACGTTTTGAGAATCCAGTGTGCCCTGTCCCTGCTCCCCGCACTAGCCTGAAGGTGCGTGTCCTTAGCCCGGTGCCTCCAGTTCCGGCACCACGCACCAGGTCTACAGTGCGCCTTATCCGGTCAGAGCCATCCGTCTCCTCAGCGCCATCTGAGCCATCCGTCTCCCCAGCGCCATCTGAGCCATCCGTCTCCCCAGCGCCATCTGAGCCATCCGTCTCCCCAGCGCCATCTGAGCCATCCGTCTCCCCAGCGCCATCTGAGCCATCCGTCTCCCCAGCGCCATCTGAGCCATCCGTCTCCCCAGCGCCGTCTGAGCCATCCGTCTGTCCCGAGCCATTAGAGCCGCCCGTCTGTCCCGAGCCGTCAGAGCCGATAGTCAGTCAGGAGCCGCTAGAGCCATTCGTCAGACAGGATCTGCCAGAGCCGCCAACCAGACAGGATCTGCCAGAGCCGCTAACCAGACAGGATCTGCCAGAGCCGCTAACCAGACAGGATCTGCCAGAGCCGCCAACCAGACAGGATCTGCCAGAGCCGCCAACCAGACAGGATCTGCCAGAGCCGCCAACCAGACAGGATCTGCCAGAGCCGCCAACCAGACAGGATCTGCCAGAGCCGCCAGTGAGCCATGAGCGTCCAGAGCCGCCAGTGAGCCATGAGCGTCCAGAGCCGTCAGCCAGCCATGAGCGTCCAGAGCCGTCAGCCAGCCATGAGCGTCCAGAGCCGTCAGCCAGCCATGAGCGTCCAGAGCCGTCAGCCAGCCATGAGCGTCCAGAGCCGTCAGCCAGCCATGAGCGTCCAGAGCCGTCAGCCAGCCATGAGCGTCCAGAGCCGTCAGCCAGCCATGAGCGTCCAGAGCCGTCAGCCAGCCATGAGCGTCCAGAGCCGTCAGCCAGCCCGGAGCTGCCAGTAATCCGGAACTGCCCGTCAGTCCAGAGCTGTCTCTCTGTCCGGAGCTGCCTTTCAGTCCGGAGTTGCCCCTCTATCCTGAGCTATCTCTCTATCCTGAGCTACCTCTCTATCCTGAGCTACCTCTCTATCTCGACCTACCTCGCTGTCCTGATCTACCTTGTCCCGGAGCTGTCCCTTATATTAGGTGGGTGGAAAAAGAGGGTGGTCATTCTAAGGGGGAGATGTAAGCTGGGATTGACTATGGTGGGGTGGGGACCTCGCCCTGAGCCTGAGCCACCACCATGGTCAGATGCCCACCCAGACCCTCCCCTAGACTTTTGGTGGTGCGTTCGGAGTACGCACCTTGAGGGGGGGGGTTATGTCACGTTCCTGACCTGTTTTCTGTTAGTTTTTGTATGTGTTAGCTGGTCAGGACGTGAGTTTGGGTGGGCAGTCTATGTTTTCTGTTTCTTTGTTGGTTTGGGTACCTAATATGGTTCTCAATTAGAGGCAGGTGGTTTTCATCTCCTCTGATTGAGAATCATATTAAGGTAGGTGGGGTCACATTGTTTGTTGGTGGGTGGTTGTCTCCTGTGTCTGTGTTTGTTTGCACCATACGGGACTGTTTCGTTCGTTCGTCGTTTTGTGTAGTCATTTTCCTGTTCGTGAGTTCTTCGTTGTATGTAAGTTCGCATGTCCAGGTCTGTCTACTCCGTTTTGTTATTTTGTTAGTTATCAAGTGTTCTTCGTGTTTTCGTTCCTTGTTTAAATAAATCATGTATTATCACAACGCTGCGCCTTGGTTCAATCCCTGCTCTTCCTCTTCGGATGAAGAGGAGGAGGAACGCCGTTACACATCCAGACGTCAAAATACTGCCCCCTAGCCTTAAGAAGTTTTAACTTCCTGACTGATGTCTTGAGATGTTGCTTCAATATATCCACATAATTTTCCTTCCTCATACAGCCATTTATTTTGTGAAGTGCACCAGTCCCTCCTGCAGCAAAGCACCCCCACAACATGATGCTGCCACCCCCGTGCTTTATGTTTGGAATGGTGTTCTTCAGCTTGCAAGCACCCCCTTTCCTCCAAACATATCGAAGGTCATTATGGCCAAACAGTTCTATTTTTGTTTCATCAGACCAGAGGACATTTCTCCAAAAGGTACAATGTTTGTCCCCATGTGCAGTTGCAAAACGTAGTCTTGCTTTTTTGGGGAAGTTTTGGAGCAGTGGCTTCTTCCTTGCTGAACGGCCTTTCAGGTTATGTCAATATAGGACTTGTTTTACTGTGGATATAGATACTTTTGTATCTGTTTCCTCCAGCATCTTCACAAGGTCCTTTGCTGTTGTTCCGGGATTGATTTGCACTTTTCGCACCAAAGTACGTTCATCTCTAGGAGACAGAATGCATCTCCTTCCTGAGCGGCATGACGGCTGCATAGTCCCATGGTGTTTATACCTGCGGATTATTGTTTGTACAGATGAACGTGGTATTTTCAGGCCTTTGGAAATTGCTCCCAAGGATGAACCAGACTTGTGGAGGTCTACAATTGTTTTCTGAGGTCTTGGCTGATTTATTTTGATTTTCCCATGATCTCAGGCAAAAGAATCACTGAATTTGAAAGTAGGCCTTGAAGTACATCCACAGGTACACCTCCAATTGACTCAAATTATGTCAATTAGCCTATCAGAAGATTCTAAAGCCATGACATCATTTTATGGAATTTTCCAAGCTGGTTAAAGGCACAGTCAACTTAGTGTTTGTAAACTTCTGACCCACTGGAATTGTGATACAGTGATTTATAAGTGAAATAATCTGTCTGTAAACAATTGTTGGAAAAATGCACAAAGTAGATGTCCTAACCAACTTGCCAAAACTAGTTTGTTGACAAGAAATTTGTGGAGTGGTTGAAAAACGAGTTTTAATGACTCCAACCTAAGTGTATGTAAACTTCCGACTTCAACTGTACATAGACGGACTCACAGGTCACTTTAATAATGTTTACATACTGTTTTACTAATTTCATATGTAAATAGTGTATTCTATTGTATTATATTCAATGCCACTCCGACATTGCTCGTCCTAATATATATTTCTCAATTCCATTCTTTTACTTTTAGATTTGTGTGTATTTTTGTGGATTGTTAGATATGAATGCACTGTTGGAGCTAGGAACACAAGTGTTTGCCTACACCTGCAATAACATCTGCTAAATATGTGTATGAGACCAATAAAATATGTTATTTGATTTGAATATATCATAGAATTATGTAGATATTAAATGGATCTCTACCAGTAGAGTCTGATAGCAGAATGTAGGAAATAGTTGGAATGGCTTTGTCCTAGCAGGTGGAACTTGGAACCTGTGAACTGTCAGTGCTCTCTGAGTGGAGAGAGGTCGTGAAGGTGGTGCAATGGATCTCTCATGTCTTTGAGGAGTAAAAGTGTGGCTTCCTATCTACATTCTGTTAAAGTCACCAACCATGGCCAAAAAGTTGAGGGTAGAGCTGGGGAGCAAGGGAGCAAAATATAGCCACCTGCATTGTACTCGGTCAAGCTCCTTCTCTAAATCTTTGGTACAACTGACAAGCTGGACCTTACCATACTCCAGCACAACTTGAATACAGGAGCCCTTGTAATATTGTTATAATCCATATTCTGTATATCAACACCATGTTTCCAGGTCAAATTCCTGGTATATGTAAATGTTCTTGGTGAATAAAGTTTGTTGTGATTTTGCGGCCCACTGTTACAAAGTTATTTACAAAGAGAAGCAAAATCACAATGTCAATAGCAACACAACACTGTAGCATTACCAAGTTTATTCTGAAACATGACTTATTGCATCATACCTACGGCTGGATGTGAATAATGTGAACTCAGTATCATCGATGGGACAGTAGTGGAGAAGGTGGTAAATTTTAAGTTCCTTAGCGTACACATCAGGGACAAACTGAAATGGTCCACCCACACAGACAGTGTGGTGAAGAAGGCGCAACTGCTCTCACTAATGGTCAAGGGTGAGTTTTGCTATATATGGCCATCCATCGCTTGTTATTGTTTTTTTCTGGGAAAATGTGTCTGCTGATTATGAAATGATGGAGCAATTTTTGTATTTTAGAATATCTGTTTGCAGCTGGGGATGGTGCTGGGCTTGAGCTGGAACAGGGCCTGTAGTTGGTGCTGGGCCTGGGCCTTTAACTGGAGGTTGGCCTGAGACTGGAGCTGGAGGTTGGGTTGAGGATAGAGCTGGAGGTTGGGCTGAGGTTAGAGCTGGAGGTTGGGCTGAGGCTGGAGGTTGGACTGAGGCTGGAGGTTGGACTGAGGCTGGAGGTTGGGCTGAAAAACAACAAAACGAACCGTGAAGCCAACGTAGTGCTCACAGGCAACTAAACAAGGACAACTACCCACAAAACCAACTTGGAAAATGGCAACCTAAATAGGCTCCCCAATCAGAGACAACGATAAACAGCTGTCTCTGATTGGGAACCCATCCAGGCCACCATCAACCTAATTACCCCTAGACAATACAAAATCCCCATAGATAACAAAAACCCATAGACAATACAAAAACTAAACAAACCACCCTTGTCACACCCTGAACTAACCAAATAATAAAGAAACCAAATATAACTAAAGTCAGGGCGTGACAATTGCAAATAAGAATTTGATCTTAACGGACTTGCCTAGTTAAATAAAGGGGAAAAAACACATAAAAATCCACTTCAATCAGTGTAGATGAAGGGGAGGAGACAGGTTAAAGAAGGATTTTTAAGCCTTGAGATGATTGAGACATGGATTGTGTATGTGTGCCATTCAGAGGGTGAATAGGCAAGACAAAAGATTTAAGTGCCTTTGAATGGGGCATGATAGTAGGTGCCAGGCGCAGCAGTTTGTGTCAAGAACTTCAACGCTGCTGGGTTTTTCACACTCAACAGTTTCCTGTGTGTATCAAGAATGGTCCACCACCCAAAGGACATCAAGCCAACGTGGCACAACTGTGGGAAGCATTGGAGTCAACATGGGCCAGCATCCCTGTGCAACGCTTTCGACACCTTGTAGAGTCCATGCCCTGACAAATTGAGGCTGTTCTGAGGGCAAAAGGGTGGGTGTTCTTAATTTTTTTTTTACTCAGTGTATTTGTATGTTATGTAGCAACAGTATGTATGTTTTGTATGATATGAATGATGCTTGGCTTAGTTCAATACTCAATTCCAGACAAGATGCACTGCATCTTACTTTGCACATTGTAATTGTAGTAATTGTAGTCAATGACCAGAATCTTTGCTGGTGTAGAAAGAGTCAGTTCAGAATAAGACATATGGTAAATGTGTGTAAACTCCAATGTGTGTGTAAACTCCAATGTGTGTAAACTAATTTACCACACTACATAATAGATTAGTTGTTTCAGTGCAGACACTATACTATATTTGATCTTATTTTTTCAAAGTGTACTATGAATGTAGCCATCAAGTCAACCTGTATTTTGTCTTGGATTATGAGGAACATACTTTATTACCTTACAATTTATCACTTTGTAATTGTGTGTCTGTATTTTTTTCTTACAGTTATACACAGACATCCTTGCAGATGCAATGAACTCCATTATTACTTAGCCACAATGAATTGATTTTTAACAAAAAATGTACTGAACATTATGTTGGTTGTAATTACATTAACAGATCTAGTGAACATTGGATAAGCAACACTGAGCTGCTGTCACGCTCGCTATCCTCAAACTCCCTGTCATAAAACAACCAAGGCGCAGCGTGCATGTCGTTCCACATCGTTTAATCGGAGTGAAAAACTTAACCAACAAAACAAACAGGTAAACAGCAAAGAACGTGACGCAACCGAGGTGCACACAAACACACACAGAAAAATAATAATTACCCACACATTAGGTGGGAAAAAAAGCTGCCTAAGTATGATTCTCAATCAGAGACAACGATAGACAGCTGTCCCTGATTGAGAACCATACCCGGCCCAAACATAGAAATACAGAAACCTAGAAAACAAAACCTAGAATGCCCACCCCACATCACACCCTGACCTAACCAAATAGAGAAATAAAACGGCTCTCTAAGGTCAGTGCGTGACAGCTGCATTGGTTTGGGTGTGACGGATTGAAGTAGTCACTACAAGCCCTCCATTAAAGTTGCCTGAAGCTGAATGGAAAGTGCTATGCCCTGACCCGTTATTCAGAAAACATGATTGTGTCTAATTTACATAAGGTTGGTTAAGTTACCGGCCTGGACCAAAAACAAACACATTCTACACATTTATAAACTATCTTTCATTGCAACCATGGTGTTATTTTTTACTGAAGTGTAAACAGTATATCAAATAATGTGACAATGATCCACATCGTTGGGTTCTAGCTTGAAATATACTTATTCATGTTACCATACTAGAACTTATTGATTACTTTACATGTATAATGAATTTATAGGTTGTGGTCAATGGAGGGTGGATAGGAACTAGGTGTATGGAAAGTTACTGAGTGAGGAAGGGGGAGTGCAAGAAAGTTTACATTCTGTCAAAACATGGTATTGTCAACTCTCATGTATCCTATGGAGAGAGGCAAAGGGCAACAGTCTGGTTTCAGTCACTGATAAGATAGGACAGTCAGAGATTAGAGAGGAGCAGTGGCGACCCGTCATTCAAGCAGGTGGGGCTTAGAGCCCTACACTTTTAGCAGGGCTCTCCTGTTTTGCATGTTATTTTGGCATTAATACGTGACAGTTATAAAGCCGCGTACAAACATGGTCTCTTTTTGGTTTTCTTGACTAAGGCAGCTCCAGAATGCAAACGGTGTTTCAGCCTAACTCAGTGCTTTCTGTGGTGGTGGGGCAAGCCAGCAGAAAATACGGAGCGTTGCGCCGTGATTGGCTCAGTGTTCTGGGACTCATGGGGACACTACGTGACCGCCAAGTCTAAGGGCAGAGCTAGAAAATTCAAGCCCCTTGGGTGCTACCATAGAGTTACATTAGAAGTGCCCATCCAAGAAGGCTCAAGGTCATTGGCCATAGATAAAATGATGTCAAATCACATTATATCTACAGTAGCTTTGATTGGACTGTTGGAAATCGCAAATTCCACAATGAGTGGTTTGGAAGGAATCAGTGGCTAACTGCAAGCATTGCAAAGCAATCACTAGCCTGCTATTCAGTGAAGTGGCTGTGTGGTCCCAAATCTGGGATTAAGAAGCTCTTTTCCTAGTTTAAAATTATAAACATTAAACATTGGCCATGCTGTCAATGAAGCATGATTTGTGCCGCGCTCAAAACAAATGTTAACTCGGGAACTGCAAAATTTGACTTTAGTGAGTTCATGACAACTGGGAACTCGGGAAAAACGAGCTACGACACAGAAAATACGTTTTGAACTTTCATCCAACTCGGAATTGTAAATTTGGAACTCGGGCCTCTTTCTAGAGCTACGATCTGAAGATCACTGACGTCATCATGATTCAACTTTTTTCTTTGAGTTCCCAGTTGTCTTGAAAGCACCATAAATCCAGAGAATGCCAGACTTTGATGACAAAGTTTGATGACAAAATCTGCCCACGAAAGACCGCCGTGCCACCTTCCTTTTCAAGTGAGCACAGCACAACAAGGTGAGTCCAAAAATGTATTGTATGCTGTTACATAAATTATATAATATGCCAGGGAAATATGTAAACTGTAGCTAAGAAAGTAATACTAAGTGTATGTTGTGTAGTTAGCTGTTAGAAGCCCACGTGCCTCACCCTAATAATTTGATCTATTTTCACCTCTTTCGCCTACTCCTTCTGACTTGGTGGTTCACATGTAGCCTATAACCTGTTTTTGAGAAATGTATCGAATATAGTAAGAGCTTTCATGTAACGATGTGCGCTGAGAGTCGGGAAGCAAGTACAGGGAGTGAATATTTAATAAAAAAGTTAACATAATACAAAACAAGAAACACTAACAGCACACATACAGAAACAACAACGCCTGGGGAAGGAACCAAAGGGAGTTACATATATAGGGAAGGTAATCAGGGAGGTGATGGAGTCCAGGTGAGTCTGATGACGCGCTAGTGTGTGTAACAATGGTAACAGGTGTGCGCCATCATGAGCAGCCTGGTGACCTAGAGTGCCGGAGAGGGACTGTACGTGACAGTACCCTCTCCATGACATGCCGCTCCAGCCGCAGTACGCCGACCAAAGGGACGATCCAGAGCGGACTGGTCGCCTCTGCTGAGGCACGGAAACGTGACAAACCGGCCGAGGCGTAGGAGCCCTACGAACCGGCTGAGGCGTGTCCGGTGTACGCTGTCAGATCCCTACTGGACTCCCGACGTCATAGGGGCCGGCTCCAGTATCTGGTGGACTGGGAGGGGTATGGCCCATCCGCTCCTCGTCCTTGGGGTCGTCCTGTGGCTGGGAGGAGGGGGGGGTATTGTCACATCTTCTCCTGCTCCTCCCCTATGGCGTACGACATTGCCAGAATACTAACCACCGGTCCTGGGATTCATAATTACGCACACCTGGCACTCATCATTACGTGCACCTGTTAGTCATTATGATTCACACCTGGATGCACTCATTACGATGGCCATCCGCCTGGATAACCTTCTCTAGGAGTGTCGGCCTTCTCAGCGCTTCTCTCCCTCCTTCGGCAAGTACTCGGGATCAGAGCCTGAACCCATGGAGGTAGGGGTCACACGCCTTTCCGCGGCAGAACGACGCAGACGGATACAACTGGGGCTATGTCTGTATTGTGGGCAAGGAGGGCACCAGCTCCAGCGGTGTCCGGTACTTCAGAATCCAGGATCCACTAGAGCAGAGGGATGGTCACGTGAAGTTCCATCCCTTGGACCAGGACTGAGTATTCCAGATTCAGATTTTCTTGCTAGACTCTTTGGATGTACTGTGTCAACAGCTTTAGTGGATTCCGGCGCCGTGGGAAACTTTATAGATTAGACCCTTGCCTCCTCCCTCAACATTACCATCTATCCACTCTCCACTCCTTTTCCGGTTCAAGGACTTGACTGTCGGCCATTAGGATCTGGGAGAGAGGAGAGGAGGAGCTAGATTCTTATGAGGGGTTCATGGCTCTGTTTTAAATGCATTTTCGATCATCCCGCGGAGGGCAGAAATGGAGATATGCGTCTGCTTCAGCTACAGCAGGGGAATCAGACGGCTGCTGAGTATGCGCTCACCTTCCGGACAGGAGCAGCCTGGTGACCTAGAGTGCCAGAGAGGGAGTATACTTGACATTTAATTGTCTGCTTATAAGCCCCATTTATTTATCCTACGGTTCTGACTTGGTGTACAGGGAGAACACTATAAGAACGACCCATGTTCTGAATTCTATCGCTATACATTTCAAAAGTGCTGAACAAATAGTTGACCACGTCCGTCCTAGCTTGCTCATAAATGTCTTAAACGGAATTACATATTGCCTCTTATCCGCTTGTCATCCTCTTATGCCATAGTTTGTGCATCTCAATTGTCAGTAACAACCACCACATTTGTTTAAGCAAGTCAGCCGTATCAGCCATATATATTTTCAAAAGGCAGTAAATGAGGAACTGTTTCGCTGCCAGATGAGGCTCCGCCAGGTGTAGCAGTGATAAGGTGTTAGAACTGCTGTTGGGACAGCTTTATGTAGACCCTAACAGTTTGTGGGCACCGTTTTTCACCGTTATAGTGCAATTAATGTATTGTTTAGTGATGTGTTGTGTAGTGGCTTTGCTGGCATGCATCCCAAATATTTTTTGGGCCCCACCAAGATTTACTTGCTAAAATCACCACTGGGGAGGAGCGAGGAATTCGGCCGAGGTCAGGTCAGATGAAGTGGGAAGGAACAGTCCTATCCCACACATATATACTTCCATAACCACAAAGGTTCTAGCATGTATGACCCAGTGGGTGAATAAACTTGTTTTCAACGTTTTACTTTGTTTGTTCAGAACCTAACGGTTGGCTTTGTCGGCAGGATTCACAACGATTTATAGTCGAACTGGAGAATCTGGATCAGTGGAACAGGAGCCGGCACATAAAAACAAGGTAGGCAAAGTTCTTACACCTGTTATTACTCATTCTGACATCTTGGGGAGACTAGAGTCGTAAGGTGAATACAAATTAAAGGATAGGGGGGTTTAGCCACCTGAAAGTTAGACTAGGCTCCTGCAGGCACTGCGTGCCTAGGAAGGTTTAGCCCCCTAACAGGTTAAACTGTGGCACTGCGGGCACTGCGTGCCTACAGTGGTTCCTCCTTTAAAAGTTGCAAGATTGCACTGCGTGACTTGGAGGTACCTAGCGTCATGGCTTCATTGCTCCAGACCAGCACAAGTGGGAGTTAGAGCACTCATTATGCATTTGGGTCACAAGGTTTTTATATGACCAATCATATCGAGTGGTTCCAATGACGAATTTTGACGCTAGCCACCCTTGCCTTGTGGCGTTCTTCAACAAAGATGGCTGACAAAACATTACAGTAGAACCAGGTGTAAGTTGTTATAACGTCATAACGAGTCAAGCAAAACATTTACAATTGAGAGGAATGTAGAGACAAATGTTTGTGCATATTTTTTTGTCATAAAGTTAATTTACAAAAATCGCTATTTAGCAAGTTATCTGACTAGCTAACATTAGCCAGCTAGCTAGTGTTAGGAGAATGAATTTGTAATTTATGTTGTTTAATGTTTTAGGGTCTCATGAGAAAACCAGCAAACCAGGCTGTCATCTTGTGAAACAGTGGATGTAAAGAATCAGGCTAGCTGAAGTATTTACTGCAAATTGAATGTACAAATGTGTAAGCTTGCCTTACAATGCAGCTGAAGTAACATATCTAGCTAACTATTTACTTGCTTATTGTGTAGTGGAGGATAAAAATAACTGTATGCCTATGGATGTGTAGCTAGCTACAGTATGTAGCCGATCTGTGTATGGACCCTAAAACGTTAGCTTCTGAACTAATATTCATACCAATCTATGAACCTCAGCTATCAAAGTTGTTGTATCTACTTCAAGTCTGAATGGCATTAATGAAGCCTTTGGATAGAGTAGAATATAATAACTTTATTGTCCCAAGGATGCAAGTCCTATATACACATGTACTGTAGCTATTACCATGCATGAGATTCCCACATTGTAGCCTGTACATTGAATATATGTCACGTTCTGACCTTTATTTCCTTTGTTTTGTCTTTATTTAGTATGGTCAGGGTGTGAGTTGGGGTGGGCAGTCTATGTTTGTATTTCTATGTTTTGCTATTTCTGTGTTTGGCCTGATATGGTTCTCAATCAGAGGCAGCTGTCAATCGTTGTCCCTGATTGGGAACCATATTTAGGTAGCCTGTTTTGTGTTGGGTTTTGTGGGTGGTTGTCTTCAGTCTTCGTGTGTCTGCACCAGATAGAACTGTTTCGGTTTCGTTTATGTTCACCTTTATTGTTTTGTATTTCTTAGTGTTCAGTTTATGTTTGATAATAAACGTGATGGACACTTACCACGCTGCGCATTGGTCCTCTGATCCTTCTAACTTCTCCTCCTCAGACGAGGAAGACAACAGCCGTTACAATATATTCACTGATCATGTACTCTTCCTTGGCAAATAAAGGTGCGGTTCAGGTATGACTCTCTAAGACATTCTTTTTCAGTAATATCAAACTCCATTATTTGAATGATTCTGTGTCTGCATGTATGTATTACAATGATACACTTCAACAGTGTTTACCAGTCCTGCTGCTGGGACATCAATGATTACACATTTTAACTATGCAATAGATTACAAACATGATTGATTTGTAATTCATATACGGGTGATTATGCAACTTCGGGCACTTTGGCCGTGCAAACTTTCAGAAATTAAAACTTATTCAAACACCATTTTACCAGTATTGTACTTGTCTTTGATTTGTCTAGAAACTATATCTGATAATGGCTGCGATCGTACTATTCAGGAATTTATATATTTTTGTAAATTTTCCCAGACAGCCATTACACAAATGTCATTTCCATCACGTCATTAAACATAAATTTATGTTGAAAATGAAATATCATACAATTGATTTATAACGGATTTCTTATACATTTGTACATGAACTTGTATTGAATATTATTTAAAGTGATTTTTAAGCTTTTCCTAATATTAATAATTCAACAAGACGCCTGAATGTATTAACTTGCCTTGGTGAAAGCTGAAAACATTTATTTATCATGAAAAATAATATATTTCCATCCAACCTTTTTATGAGATTATGATAACAACCATATGATTTCCATATCTAAAACAAATAAATGTATGTCAATTATACATAATATACTAATTTACCTCAAAATATGGGTTGTGTTGGAAGGTGTGGTGGAAATGACATCTATGTAAAAAAAAAAAAAACGTATGAAAACAATATTTTATT
The DNA here is from genome assembly GCF_045679555.1 of Salvelinus alpinus. NCBI lineage: Eukaryota > Metazoa > Chordata > Actinopteri > Salmoniformes > Salmonidae > Salvelinus > Salvelinus alpinus. The sequence continues at coordinate 26,868,203 of NC_092107.1, forward strand.
GCAAACATTTTGAAGAACAACTATTGTTAAACATTTCAGACCTATCCTGGCTTGTAGGCCCATCACTCACAAAGTGTACAGCAGTAGCCGATGGGCAGAGCTCAAGGAAGTAGGCCAGTGTTTTTGAGAGATGGGCCCATAGAAGAGCTCAGTGAGCAAAGTGAAACTGTATCATTTGTGGTATATCCAACACAGGTGTGGAGGGTCGCCTGCTTGTGAGAATCACCAAAGTGAACTGCCTGGATTTCACAGGTAGTTCTCTGCAAAGTCAATATGCACAATGATCTCCTCTTTCCCCAGATTCTCTTAATTCTCTCAGTTGAGCATTGGTGTCGAACATGTTGTACACGTGGTTCCCCAACTTTTCTTTCAATCCTTTGGAGAAGTCCTCCAATAGAATTTGCAGTGTGCCACATAACTTTTCTTTTACTGTCAAATGTACAGTGAACTTCTCCATGTTTTCCTCTTTGTTTTCCTTCTCTCTCTCTTCAGCTTTGTTTTTCCACTCAAACCACCATGTCTGCTCACCAGCATCAAAGTCAGATGTTTTAAGCTCTTTTGCTTGACAAAGGGAGCACTCTCTATACATGCACTCTTTCTTCAGGTTCTCACAGCACAAAGACTCACTAACTTTCTCAATGTTGCTGCAGCTGATCACTTTGATACTGTAGTTTGTCCGCCACGAACTGGAGGTTGGCGTGGGTTTTGCAGAGACATGTGTCCCTATCCTGAACTGTTGGCTTGACAACCCAAAAAGGACATATTTTGCAGAATTCACAGTAGGACATTTTTTTTTCTGAATATTCCCTCTTAAACTTCTGATAAAGGTTCTGAATTGTGCCATTCAAGAAGTGCTTCTGCTTTTTCTTCTTGTTCCTCGTTAGTGTGTACTGTTTCCCTGTTGTTGCTCTGCTGTTGTCATCACGTTCATAGAATCTAGTAATTTTCTCTTCTGTGGCAGTGCTAATTCTGTTACACTGATTTTTCCTGGAGTATTGAAGTATTGCTTTTGCTGAAAATCCAAATTCTCTGTTTGCGGCTTTGACCAGGCCATACTTTCTCAGGAGAATTTTTGAAGGCACTTGTTTGTCTTTGGCACTGCACATTTTTTATACTTTTATTTTAACTCTGCAATGATGGCATTTTGAAACAATAAAATCCTTCTCAAGTTCTTCGGAGTTCCCTTCATTTAGTGTTCTGTCTTTGTCTTTGGGGAATCTTGTCTCTTCATTTTGTTCATCGGTCGATCATACCTTTTTTTGTATTTTTCAGCTTTCCGTAAAGCATTTTCAAGTTTGACATTGGTCATACTAAGATCTCTGTATGCTTTTGAGCGACCTCTTCCAACCTTTTTCCTTCCAGCAAGTATTCGACCTCTCATTCATGTTGCAGACGATGAGGAAGGGGTACCAGGGTGTGCATCAGGGGTAGGTAAGTTAGGGGCAGGTATGTTAGCCTCATGTTCTGGCTGCAAGTCATCTGGTGACTGAGGTGGTGTGTTGGCTGATAGGTAGGTCTCCATTGCAACTGTTCTCTTTAACTTCTCTATGGTAGGTGAGACGCTAACGTCCCACCAGGCCAACATCCGGTGAAACTGCAGAGAGCTAACATTTTAAATACACCATTCGTTGTATTAAACATTCTTGTAAATACATGTATCTTACATCATTTAAAAGATGAACGTCTTATTAATCCAGCCGCTGTGTCAGATTTCAAAAAGGTTTACTGCAAAAGCAAACATGCGATTTTCTGAGGACGGCGCCCCACACACACAAGTATTACTAGCATTTTCCAACCAAGCATTAGCGTCACGAAAGTCAGAAATAACAATAAAATGATTCGCTTACCATTGAAGATCTTCCTCTGGTGGCAATGCCAAGTGTCCTAACTACACAGTGAATGTTTTTTTGTTTGTTGATAAAAATCCATTTTTATAGCCTAACACGAAACATTTGTAAACTGGTTGCGTCGTGATTTCCGTCTCATTCAACTTTGGACGAAGCGTTCGTGGTAATTACACACACTAAACAAACGTTTATCCAGTCATGGTTGGTTTCATTGCAATCCTCTGGTTGTTACTAACACAACCATACACCATACCCGGGACGTATTGACCGAAACAAACCGATTGGAAGACACCAATCAATGACCTCATTGCGCACCAATGGTAGGACCGGTCTATCGTTGATTGACTGTATTTTGGCCCAATGACCACTGATCATCTTGATATCTAGCTTGGAAGATAGCCAATGAGCTGAGGTAAACGGCAATATGTAATGGTTATACGTTTGAAGACCAGCCTTTGTCGTAAACTCTGGCGTAAAAGAGGTTCATTCGCCATTGCAAATCCTACTTGACGGAGCCACGAGTGTAACGCATAGCAGTACATATTCAATAGCATTTTCAACATGTTTATATATTTAAATTATGGCGAATAAATCAGGAAAAGCTAAAACAAAGTCTAGAGTCTGTGAACACCACAACCAGTGGTGTTCACCTGCCCAGATTCATCTCTGCAGGCATGAATGTGCCTGCATCACCTGCACCACCTGTTCAGGGCAAAAAGGGCACAGTAGGGAGACGTCGTTGTGCGCTTTGTCACAGGAAATGCCCCATCACCTGCACCACCTGTTCAGTAAGCCTCTGCTTTACAGCAGAAAAAGACTGCTATGGGCCATGGCACCAGCAGCACAATATTGTGTAGAGGACTGAGGGTCTTCACAATATTGTAAATAGAACATGTGTAAATACAACCAAAGGAGACTTAAGGGATTAAAAACATCTCAAACACACATATATACTGTATATGCATTTGATCATAATCTGTAACTGGAGCATTGTTAGAAAACCCTTGTTATTTGTTTGTTTATTATTATTAATTTTTTTAAATATTTTTTTTCATATATATATACACTGCTCAAAAAAATAAAGGGAACACTTAAACAACACAATGTAACTCCAAGTCAATCACACTTCTGTGAAATCAAACTGTCCACTTAGGAAGCAACACTGATTGACAATAAATTTCACATGCTGTTGTGCAAATGGAATAGACAACAGGTGGAAATTATAGGCAATTAGCAAGACACCCCCAATAAAGGAGTGGTTCTGCAGGTGGTGACCACAGACCACTTCTCAGTTCCTATGCTTCCTGGCTGATGTTTTGGTCACTTTTGAATGCTGGCGGTGGTAGCATGAGACGGAGTCTACAACCCACACAAGTGGCTCAGGTAGTGCAGCTCATCCAGGATGGCACATCAATGCGAGCTGTGGCAAGAAGGTTTGCTGTGTCTGTCAGCGTAGTGTCCAGAGCATGGAGGCGCTACCAGGAGACAGGCCAGTACATCAGGAGACGTGGAGGAGGCCGTAGGAGGGCAACAACCCAGCAGCAGGACCGCTACCTCCGCCTTTGTGCAAGGAGGATCAGGAGGAGCACTGCCAGAGCCCTGCAAAATGACCTCCAGCAGGCCACAAATGTGCATGTGTCTGCTCAAACGGTCAGAAACAGACTCCATGAGGGTGGTATGAGGGCCCGACGTCCACAGGTGGGGGTTGTGCTTACAGCCCAACACCGTGCAGGACGTTTGGCATTTACCAGAGAACACCAAGATTGGAAAATTCGCCACTGGCGCCCTGTGCTCTTCACAGATGAAAGCAGGTTCACACTGAGCACGTGACAGACGTAACAGAGTCTGGAGACGCCGTGGAGAACGTTCTGCTGCCTGCAACATCCTCCAGCATGACCGGTTTGGCGGTGGGTCAGTCATGGTGTGGGGTGGCATTTCTTTGGGGGGCCGCACAGCCCTCCATGTGCTCGCCAGAGGTAGCCTGACTGCCATTAGGTACCGAGATGAGATCCTCAGACCCCTTGTGAGACCATATGCTGGTGCGGTTGGCCCTGGGTTCCTCCTAATGCAAGACAATGCTAGACCTCATGTGGCTGGAGTGTGTCAGCAGTTCCTGCAAGAGGAAGGCATTGATGCTATGGACTGGCCCGCCCGTTCCCCAGACCTGAATCCAATTGAGCACATCTGGGACATCATGTCTCGCTCCATCCACCAAAGCCACGTTGCACCACAGACTGTCCAGGAGTTGGCGGATGCTTTAGTCAAGGTCTGGGAGGAGATCCCTCAGGAGACCATCCGCCACCTCATCAAGAGCATGCCCAGGCGTTGTAGGGAGGTCATACAGGCACGTGGAGGCCACACACACTACTGAGCCTCATTTTGACTTGTTTTAAGGACATTACATCAAAGTTGGATCAGCCTGTAGTGTGGTTTTCCACTTTAATTTTGAGTGTGACTCCAAATCCAGACCTCCATGGGTTGATAAATTTGATTTCCATTGATAATTTTTGTGTGATTTTGTTGTCAGCACATTCAACTATGTAAAGAAAAAAGTATTTAATAAGAATATTTCATTCATTCAGATCTAGGATGTGTTATTTTAGTGTTCCCTTTATTTTTTTGAGCAGTGTATATTTTTGGGGGGTGTGTTAAAATAGCATTTATGTATTTTGTTTATAGTTCTTTCCTTCAAAATGTATCACTGTACCAATTCGGCCACTTTGGTACATTTGGGTACATTTGTGTGGGACACCTGGGTGACTTCATGCTCAATGTCATGTAGCTTGCTCATTTTTGAAGTTATCTGTCTAAAACTTTGCTCAGCTATTGTTGCCATCTTATGTTCTTCATTGACATCATCCACAGCATCCTATCTGTATGTTTGGCTGTTCTTGGTCATTTGAAAGATGATGCAGCAACAATAAAAAACAGAAAACGTATGTTTAATTCCTTGTATTTTCTTCTACCAGATCTATTGTGTTATATTCTCCTACATTCAATTCATATTTCCACAAAATTCAGTGTTTTCTTTCAAATGATACCAATAATATGCATATCCTTGCTTCTGAGCCTGAGCTACAGGCAGTTAGATTAGGGTATGTCTTTAGGCGGATATTGAGAAGAAGGGGGGGGGTGCCCCAAAGAAGTTAAAGCCTGTCTTCTATTCCGTTGGTTACATTTTCATTGCCTTCTCTTGTTTCTCTGTTCTCGCTTTGTAAGCTCAGAGATAGATTTCACTTCTCCCTTCTCTTTTTTTCTTCCAGTATCTCTCCCTGTCTTTTTGCAGATGTTCCTGGTATCGTATGGGATTTTTAAAATGTTGTTTCTATATGTCTGTGACCTCTGTGCTGTTTTATGTGGCATCTTCTAAAAATAAAGACAAATACTACTTAGTTTTTAACTTGGAGCATTTTCTAGATTCAATTAATTTAAAACATGATTAAATAAGCCTAAAGTTTAAAAAAAAGTTACGTAAAAACGAATAAGATAATGGATTTGTGTCATTTCCACCACTTTGTCATTTCCACTACACTTAAGTTTGTGATGGAAATGACTGTGATGGAAATGACATTTCTACAGTTTCTGGAGAAGATTTACAGACAGCTTAGCATGCTTTGATTAGTATTACAGCTAGTATATCGTTTACCTTAAATACATAACATATTTTTAAAAATCAAAAGTTCTACCCCAAATTAAAGAAATTATAGCCTGTTTGGAAATGACTGACAATTAAAATATTCTCTACACAAGCAATACAGTATTTACCTCGACTTTTCTTAAACTTCTGGACATCACATCTGGAACAACTGTCCACTGCAGCCATGTACATAACATTAATGTACATAACATTATATAATGCGTAATTATTAATGTTTTCTCAAAGAAAAACATAGTAGAAGCTTAAAAGTCTGGGTCAGGGACAAGGGCAAAATTGTGAAATTGAGGTATAAAAGGCACCTAAAAAGTAGCTAAAATACTTGATATAGAGGTGTTTAAAAAAGTATGGGGTGATTCCAGTGTGAACTTAACATACAAATATTTGTATTTGTTTTATTTTGGATAAAATCCCCAAAATTGACCCGAGGACATGGAAGTGCCCATAGCTGCATAATCACCCCTATACAGAAAAAATAACTATGCATATCTAACTCCTTTCATCTGCATTAATCTGAGGACACAGGATAGTATTTCAATGAGATACTTAATTTCAACCAGTGGAGAATGTGAAACGCTTTATTGAAAGAAGTTCATTATCCAGGTGTTATAAATACATAAATGCATTATAATTAAGATAATTGTAATATTATAAATACAAGTTCAATCTGTACTTCAATGCACATATGGTGTGCATTATAAAACGAGGAAGAAAGACGATGTGGGGAGAGAGGTGTAGAAGACAGAAAGGGAAAGAGGTAAGAACAGCGGCAGACAGCATATGATTCATAAATGACAGTGCTACCCTAATTTTCTCTCAGTTCATCACAATTGCGGTGTCTCCTAATCAGCCTTGGGCCCCCAGTTGGCAGGCGAGAGCGGGTGAGGTGGCGATGACGGGACTGGCTTCCTCTGACATCAAAACATACCTGCAGACGAGTGACAGATGGATAGAGAGAGAGCATGATTAAGCCTTGTTTTTTTTATTCTAACACGGTCAGTCATCTTAAATCAGGAGGTAAAATGCAAAACTGACCTTGGATCATTAACTATGGGACTACTACATCTCTGTCTGTATTTCAATGTAAAGCATCTCTGTAATAATACTTCCTGTTGACCCGACCAAGTGACCTCTCACCTATGCTCATGCTGTGCCCTCTGTGTCAGCCAGTTCAGATGCGGGAGGGGTTCACCAATACAGCTGATAAATCCTAGAGGATTTAGGGAGAAGGGGGAGAGGGATGAAGTGGAGAAGAGAGACTGTTATTGTGTGTGTGTGGTCTCACCTGGTGTCCACACTGAGTGGCTACAGAGTACTTTATGCTGAAAAACAGACACATGAGGACAAACAATAGAAGATAGTGTCAATAGAAGATACTGTATGTGACGCAGACACCTATCGGAGTGTACCTGAAACATTTAAATATAGAGGGCTATGTGTCTCACCACTTGGTTATTGCAAGGCTAACCCCCAGGGAAATCATGACTTGGCAACAGGTAGCATAAGATAGTGCAGTGAAAATGACTGTGTTGATGTGGTGTAAATCTGAAAATTAGCAGCTGACATCTTAAGGTTTTTTAAATTAATGCATGTGAGACAGGTTCCATGTACAAGACAGGCAGAGATGGAGCAAAATAATACAGAACAGTTTAATTACCTCTGGTTATGGACACTTTTACAAGCAATAAAACTTCCATGGCCTGTTCCTCACACAGTGAACATCTGGCAATATCTATTTATAAAGTTAGTGAGGGAAATGTAAGTCTCCAGTTTCAGCGATTTTTGCAATTCGTTTCAGTCACTGGTAACAGAGAACTGGAAGGAAAGGCGGCCAAAGGGGGTGTTGGCTTTGAGGATGACCAGTGAGATATACCTGCTGGAGCGTGTGCTACGGGTGGGTGTTGTTATCGTGACCAGTGGGCTGAGATAGGGCGGAGCTTTACCTAGCATAGACTTATAGATGACCTGGAGCCAGTGGGTCTGGCGACGAATATGTAGCGAGGGCCAGCCGACTAGAGCATACAGGTCGCAGTGGTGGGTGGTAAAAGGGGCTTTGGTAACAAAACGGATAGAACTGTGATAGACTGCATCCAGTTTGCTGAGTAGAGTATTGGAAGCGGTTTTGTAGATGACATCGCCGGAGTCGAGGATCGGTAGGATAGTCAGTTTTACTAGGGTAAGTTTGGCAGCGTTAGTGATGGAGGCTTTGTTGTGAAATAGAAAGCCGATTCTAGATTTGATTTTGGATTTGAAACGTTTGAAATGAGTCTGGAAGGAGAGTTTACAGTCTAGCCAGACACCTAGGTATTTGTAGTTGTCCACGTATTCTATGGTCAGAACCATCTAGAGTAGTGATGCTTGTCAAGTGATGCTAGTCAGGCTGGCGGGTGCGGGCAGTGAATGGTTGAAAAGCATGCATTTGGTTTTACTAGCGTTTAAGAGCAGTTGGAGGCCACGGAAGGAGTGATGTATGGCATTGAAGCTCATTTGGAGGTTAGTTAACACAGTGTCCAAAGAAGGGCCAGATGTATATAGAATGTTGTCGTCTGCGTAGAGGTGGATCATGGAATCCCCCGCAGCAAGAGCGACATCGTTGATATATACAGAGAAAAGAGTCGTCCCGAGAATTGAACCCTGTGGTACCCCCATAGAGACTGCCAGAGGTCCGGACAACAGGCCCTCCGATTTGACACACTGAACTCTGTCTGCGAAGTAGTTGGTGAACCAGGCGAGGCAGTCATTTGAGAAACCAAGGCTATTGAGTCTGCCGTTAAGAATACGGTGATTGACAGAGTCGAAAGCCTTGGCCAGGTCGATCAAGGCGGCTGCACAGTACTGTCTTTTATTGATGGAGGTTATGATATCGTTTAGTACCTTGAGAGTGGCTGAGGTGCACCCATGACCAGCTCGGAAACCGGATTGCACAGAGGAGAAGGTATGGTGGGATTCGAAATGGTCAGTGATCTGTTTATTAACTTGGCTTTCGAAGACTTTAGAAAGGCAGGGCAGGATGGATATAGGTCTATAACAGTTTGGGTCTAGAGTGTCACTCCCTTTGAAGAGGGGGATGACCGCGGCAGCGATCCAATCTTTAGGGATCTCGGACGATACGAAAGAGAGGTTGAACAGACTGGTAATAGGGATTGCAACAATGGAGGCGGATAATTTTAGAAAGAGAGGGTCCAGGTTGTCTAGCCCAGCTGATTTGTACAGGTCCAGGTTTTGCAGCTCTTTCAGAACATCGGCTATCTGGATTTGGGTGAAGGAGAAACTGGGGAGGCTCGGCAAGTAGCTGCGGGGGAGAGCTGTTGGCCAGGGTTGGGATAGCTAGGAGGAAAGCATGGCCAGCCACGGCCAGCCGTAGAGAAATGCTTATTGAAATTTTTGATTATCATGGATTTATCGGTGGTGACAGTGTTGCCTAGCCTCAGTGCAGTGGGCAGCTGGGAGGAGGTGCTCTTGTTCTCCATGGACTTTACAGTGTCCCAAAACTTTTTGGAGTTTGAGCTACAGGATGCAAAGTTCTGTTTGAAAAAGCTAGCCTTTGCTTTCCTGACTGACTGTGTGTATTGGTTCCTGACTTCCCTGAACAATTGCAAAACGCAGGGACTATTCGATGCTATTGCAGTCCGCCACAGGATGTTTTTTGCTGGCCAAGAGCAGTCAGGTCTGGAGTGAACCAGGGGCTATATCTGTTCTTAGTTCTAAATTATTTGAAAGGGGCATGCTTATTTAAGATGGTGAGGAAATTACTTTTAAAGAACGACCAGGCATCCTCGACTGACGGGATGAGGTCAACATCCTTCCAGGATACCCGGGTTAGATCGATTAGAAAGGCCTGCTCGCAGAAGTGTTTTAGGGAGCGTTTGACAGTGATGAGGGGTGGTCGTTTGACCGCAGACCCATTACGGATGCAGGCAATGAGGCAGTGATCGCTGAGATCTTGGTTGAAGACAGCAGAGGTGTATTTGGAGGGCAAGTTTGTTAGGATGATATCTATGAGGGTGCCCGTGTTTACGGATTTGGGGTTGTACCTGGTAGCTTCATTGATAATTTGTGTGAGATTGAGGGCATCAAGCTTAGATTGTAGGATGGCCGGGGTGTTAAGCATGTCCCAGTTTAGGTCACCTAGCAGCACTAGCTCTGAAGATAGCTAGGGGGGGGCGATCAATTCATATATGGTGTCCAGGGCACAGCTGGGGGCAGAGGGTGGTCTATAGCAAGTGGCAACAGTGAGAGACTTGTTTCTGGAAAGGTGGATTTTTTAAAGTAGAATTGTTTGGGTACAGACCTGGATAGTAAGACAGAACTCTGCAGGCTATCTCTGCAGTAGATTGCAACTCCGCCCCTTTTGGCAGTTCTATCTTGTCCGAAAGTGTTATATTGTAGTTAGGGATGGAAATTTCAGGGTTTTTGGTGGTCTTCCTAAGCCAGGATTCAGACATGGCTAGGACATCCGGGTTGGCAGAGTGTGCTAAAGCAGTGAATAAAACAAACTTAGGGAGGAGGCTTCTAATGTTAACATGCATGAAACCTAAATCTGTAAATCCTCACCTCGGATGTATCCCTCCGCTGCGGAGTGATACCAATATATTGGAGTGATTCATATAGTGAAGCATAACCTAGTTTAGTTTTAACCTTAGCCCTAGGTATAACCTATTTTAGCCCTAACCCCTAACAATAGGTATAATCTATTTTAGCCGTAACCCTAAATCCTAACCCTAATTCTAGAACACTTTTGGAAGCAATTTTAGTAATAATATCATGTTAGTATATACCATTATAGTACTAGAAGGTAAATAGTACTAAACAAGAGTAAATAGTACTAAATAGTACAAAAAATGTATTTAAATTTTTTACATCAAAACCTATGTAAGCATTTTTGTTATTAGTTTTTTTATTATATTTATTATTGCCAAATGTTATGTTTTATTTTTCAAATGGGGTTTAAACTGGGTGTGACCTAGTAACCTCCATGTGAAAGTCTAGCAATTGGTGTGGAATAGGTATGGTAGGTTTGAGACTGATCTGAGGAATTAATAAGAGAAATACACTTTATTTCTCAGATGCCTCACCAATGTCTTTATGTGAATTAAAAACGTTTAATTGCTAAATATTTCCAATAGATGGCAGCATGGTTGATGAATTAGACAATGAATGTACTAGGAAAATACGTTTACTGACCAGAGGTGACTGAATTAATGTTCAGGCTTATTGATCTTCGTTATTGAAATAGTATTCAAGTATAATTGTAAAACATGAGCATGAAAATATGTAATAATAAACATGAATCATCATTATAGTAATTCACAGTTATCTGTTAAAAATTATGTGTTGGTCCTTCCTCTTGCGTTAACAGTGTGGAAAGGGACAGAAAAAAAGTGCACTCAGGAGTTTTTCTGTGGGGGGGAGGGGGAGAGAGTGGTGTATCCAGAGTGAAAACGGATCTTCTGAGATTTCATTCATGGTCTTAGGCTGTCATCTATTGGAATTATTTAGCAATTGCAATACATTTTTTTGAATCCATGTGTTGAACTGACCATCAGTTTCTATACCTAAGGTCACTGAATAAAGTGTATATCCTTACTGAAGTAGGAATTACTCCGAATTGCAAAATATACAATATTTGTTAGTTCATTTTGTCGCAACCATTAAAATCAATTGACAGCATAACAATGAACAATGCAACAATTGTCCATTTACCTTAAACACCATACATTTTGTTAATTATAAAAATTCACTTTCGTATGATGGGTAGCAATATCTTCCAAAGTAACAACCCCTTAATGAGGCGTTGAAACAATAACATAGTCCTCTCCCGACACTGTTTTGGTAAAAATCTGTCATGGGGCTGGAGAAATGTAACCACTAAAATGTTTAGACAGAGTTACAGATGCAAGGACTGACCGTCCATGGTACAAATATTTTAGTTTTAACCATGTTTTGAGCATTTACAGTCTTTTAAAAACAATAATTACAAACATTGGAGTTAAACAAGCTTGTATTTTGGGTTCTGAAAGAGAATGACAGTTGAACTAAGTTCATGAGGCATTTATAAATTATATAATTTTCTGAATCAGTGGGTAGATATCATTAATTTCTAAGTTCAAAAATTTATGTGGATCCAAAAATGCACCTTTAACATAAACACAGACACTAGACACAGACACTGGAAATTAGATGTATATACAGTACCAGTCAGACATTTCCACCGGTCTAATGTGCAATACTCATTTCTTGGCCCAAGTAAGTCGCTTCTTCTTATTGGTGTCCTTTAGTAGTGGTTTCTTTGCAACAAGTTGACCATGAAGGCCTGATTAACGCAGTCTCCTCTGAACAGTTGATGATGAGATGTGTCTGTTACTTGAACTATGTGAAGCATTTATTTAGGCTGCAATCTGAGGCTGGTACTGTAACTCTAATGACGTTAGAGGTTCTTCCTTTCCTGTGGCGGTCCTCATGACAGCCAGTTTCATCATAGCGCTTGATGGTTTTTGCGACTGCACTTGAAGAAACTTGACATTTTCCGTATTGACTGACCTTCATGTCTTAAAGTAATGTTGGACTGTCATTTCTCTTTGCATATTTGAACTGTTCTTGCCATAATATGGACTTGGTATTTTACCAAATAGGGCTATCTTCTGTATACCACTCCTACCTTGTCACAAAACAACTGATTGGCTCAAACGCATTAAGAAGGAAAGAAATGCCACAAATTAACTTTTAGCAAGGCACACCGGTTCATTCCTCATGAAGCTGGTTGAGAGAATGCCAAGTGTGTGCAAAGCTGTCATCAAGGCAAAGGGTGGCTCCTTTGAAGAATCTCACATATTTTGATTTTTTTTAACCCTTTTGGGTTACTACATGATTCCATATGTGTTATTACATAGTTTTGATGTCTTCACTATCATTCTACAATGTAGAAAATAGTACAAATAAAGAAAAACACTGGAATGGTTAGGTGTGACCAAACTTTTGACTGGTACTGTATATATTTACAAAAATATATATGGGGATTGGAAACAATTACATTAATGGAAGATACAGATTATGACCTTGTGATAGCTATTATTGAATCTGATGCAGCGGAGAAGAAACTAAACACTAGTTTAGTTTAGTGTAGTTATTGCTATTGCAAACCACAAATGTAGAACACAAAGAAGACAAACGGTAGCAGATAAATAGTAAGCTGGTTAAATAAAAGACTGCGCTTTTTAGACATCCCTATTTCCCCAACATAATGGCAATGTCTGTATTTCACCAAATAGCTCAAAATGTATATATTTTTATGTTTTAAGTTCTACACCATTTCAATAAGGATAATATATTATATCTAAAGATGTAATAGTATGCTGTGATCAATTGCTGGTAGTTAAAATAAAAGTATTTTTTATTAAAAGCCAACTGACATTTACTCCTGAGGTGCTGACTTGCTACACCCTCGATAACTTCTGTGATTATTATTATTTGACCATGCTGGTCATTTATGAACATTTGAACATCTTGGCCATGTTCTGTTATAATCTCCACCCGGCACAGCCAGAAGAGGACTGGCCACCCCTCATAGCCTGGTTCCTCTCTAGGTTTCTTCCTAGGTTTTGGCCTTTCTAGGGAGTTTTTCCTAGCCACCGTGCTTCTACACCTGCATTGCTTGCTGTTTGGGGTTTTAGGCTGGGTTTCTGTACAGCGCTTCGAGATATTAGCTGATGTACGAAGGGCTATATAAAATACATTTGATTTTATTTGATTATGGAACTCTTGAGGTCGTCCCATTGTTTCCTATAGGGGAAATAGGGGTATGACTGTCTTCTTCACCAAATATCTCACAATGTCACGTCCTGACCTTAGTTCCGTTTTTGTGCCTCTATTTTAGTTTGGTCAGGGCGTGAGTTAGGGTGGGCAGTCTATGTTCTTTTTTCTAGGTTGTTGTTTTTCTATGTGTTTGGCCTGGTGTGGTTCCCAATCAGAGGCAGCTGTTTATCGTTGTCTCTGATTGGGAGCCATATTTAGGTAGCCTGTTTTCCATTGTGTGTGGTGGGTGACTGTTTTCCGTTTTAGTGTTTTCACCATTCGGGACTGTTTCGGTTTTCATTTTTGTCACGACTCCGACCGAGGCAGGCTCTCCTTCCCGTTCGGGTGGCGCTCGGCGGTCGTCGTCACCGGCCTATTAGCTGCCACTGATTCTTTTCTCCCCCTCCTTATGTGTTTATTGGTTACACCTGTTTTGTGTTTGTTCTAATTAGTTGGGCTTTATTAGTCAGCCGGCCCGCCCGTTTCTTTGTGTGCATTCCCCCCGAGTATGCCGATTTGGCAATCGCTTTCAGTAAAAAGAAAGCGACTAAATTACCACCTCATCGATTGTGCGATAGATCTCCAGGTAAACGCTGCGCTTCCCAAGAGTCACGTGTACCCATTGTCCCACGAGGCGACGTTGGCTATGTCACTGAGTCTCTGGGACAGGGGTACATTCGGTCCTCCATCTCACCCGTCTCCTCGAGTTTCTTTTTTGTGAAGAAAAAGGAGGGAGGTTTGCGTCCGTGTATTGATTATAGAGGTCTAAATGCCATCACAGTGGGGTTTAGTTACCCACTAACTCTCATCGCTACGGCAGTGGAATCATTTTACGGAGCGCAGTTCTTCACAAAACTGGATCTCAGGAGCGTGTATAGTCTGGTGCGTATTCGGAAGGGAGACGAGTGGAAAACTGCATTTAGTACCACATCGGGCCATTATGAGTACTGCGTCATGCCGTATGGGTTAAAAAATGCTCCAGCCATTTTCCAATCCTTTGTAGACGACATTCTCAGGGACCTGCACGGGCAGGGAGTGGTTGTTTATATCGATGACATTCTGATCTACTCAGCCACTCACGCAGCGCATGTGTCTCTGGTACGCAAGGTGCTTGGTAGACTGCTGGAGCATGACCTATATGTCAAGGCTGAGAAGTGTGTGTTCTCCAAACGAGCCGTCTCCTTTCTGGGTTATCGCATTTCCACCTCGGGGGAGGTGATGGAGGGTGACCGCATTAAGGCTGTGCGTAATTGGCCGACTCCGACCACGGTAAAAGAGGTGCAGCGGTTTTTGGGTTTTGCCAACTACTACCAGAGGTTTATCCGGGGTTTTGGCCAGGTAGCAGCTCCCATTACCTCACTGCTGAAGGGGGGTCCGGTGCGGTTGCAGTGGTCAGCAAAAGCGGACGGAGCTTTCAACAGGTTGAAGGCGCTGTTCAAGGATCCGGACCCCTCTCTAGCATTCATAGTGGAGGTGGACGCGTCCCAGGCTGGGGTGGGTGCCGTGCTATCACAGCGCTCGGGTACGCCACCAAAACTCCACCCCTACGCTTTCTTCTCGAGGAAGCTCAGCCCAGCGGAGCTTAACTATGATGTGGGGGACCGGGAGTTGTTAGCGGTGGTCAGTGCTCTGAAGGTGTGGAGACACTGGCTTGAGGGGGCTAAGCACCCCTTTCTCATCTGGACCGACCACCAGAATCTGGAGTATATTCGGGCAGCTAGGAGACTGAACCCACGTCAGGCAAGGTGGGCCATGTTCTTCACCCGATTCCGGTTTACGTTATCGTATAGACCGGGCTCCCAGAACGTAACGGCGGACGCACTGTCCTGCTTTTACGACACGGAGGATCGGTCCACCGAACCTACTCCCATCCTTCCCGCCTCGAGGCTGATAGCACCAGTGGTGTGGGAGGTGGACTCGGACATCGAGCGGGCGTTACGGGCGGAACCCGCTCCTCCTCAGTGTCCGGCGGGGCGGAAGCACGTGCCGCTTGGTGTTCGGGACAAATTGATTTGGTGGGCTCACGTCCTACCCTCCTCGGGTCACCCTGGGGTGGCGAGGACAGTGGGGAGCCTTCGGGGGAGGTATTGGTGGCCTACCTTGGCTAGGGACGTTAGGGTTTATGTCTCCTCCTGTTCGATATGCGCCCAGAGTAAGGCTCCTAGGCACCTTCCTAGAGGGAAGTTACAACCCCTCCCCGTTCCACAACGGCCTTGGTCGCATCTATCCGTAGATTTCCTGACCGATCTTCCCCCGTCTCAGGGGAACACTACGGTTCTGGTGATTGTGGATCGG